>NW_019416279.1:1430524-1439182 GCF_000390285.2 Anoplophora glabripennis
ATTTTATCCACGACTATTGTATAATGTACCCATTATACGTCTGTTTGCTCGACCTTAATAATACCCATTAATCACGGCAGTGATTAATGAGTCATTAATCACTACTGTCAGATGCTTCCTTAATTTAGCTATAATATTATATTGTTCTGCTACAAACAATCCGTTTTTAAAATTTTATCGTGTAAACCACTAAATATTTTCAATTCAGTGCTGTACATTTAAAAAAAAAATTAAAAAAGTGAATTTTCCTAGACCGGATTCGAACCCGGGACCCGCGGTTGGAAGGGAAAGAGCATCTACACTGAGCCATCAGCGACTTCATTTGTGCGAGTCGTATATCTGTTTCTTAACATACCATGTTTTTCGAAACATTTCAAAAAAAACTTCAACAAAAATATTTAGTAGTCGTGGATAAAGTATAGTATTCTACTCCCGTATAATGGCTATAATTCACTCGGTGATTTAGGCCACTCGCCTGCGACTCGTGGCCGTAAACTTCACCTCGTGAATAATACCCATCATTATACGCTCGTTGAATAATATACTATTATTTGATATAAATGTCATACTCTGCATTTCTAAAATAGTTGAGCATTAATTTGAAGCCATATTTTTATTGTACTTATTTCTAGATTTAAATTATTAGATTCTTACTGGTTATATTGCGGGAATCAACTACTCTGCCGACTAATGCCGACACTGGCATTTAATTATACCAGCAATATCTAGTAAATATCTATGCGATAGGTGAAACAACCAACGAATTATGTAAGTTTCTAACAAGTGATAATGTGAGAAGCAACTACTCCACGGGCTAGAGGCCCAGACTGGCATTGAATAGCTAATATAGTCCAACATTTAATAAACATCAGATACATAAATATAAATCTGTCGAAATTATTAAGAATGTCTAAATTTCCCGAATTAAATCCACGTTTGTTCGTGAAAAGTCGGTGTCCTAAATTTTACCGTGCAGTGTACCCGAATTCACGGCTTATTGGATAAATATAATAATAGCGGCCGCGTTGCCTATTGATGAATGACGTTTCCATATCGTTTAGCATTGTGTGAGCTGTATTCCCGTTCGAAGAAGATTTCTTCCTTGGTCGGTGGTAACTGATCGAAATGCGGTAATCCTCGATACTGTCACGAGCGCGTCCTCATGTAATTATGCGATATAAAACGCGTTATTGTCGATGAACGCATCGAGGGGTCGACGGGGAGCACATGGCCTGTCATGAATAGATCGAGATTTGTTGGAAATACCAACCCCAGTCCTTTTGAAATGAATAAAAAACGTTTTCGCTTATAAGTACTATACTTGATTCTTTTTCAAAGTGGTGTTACATACATTATAGTCTGTTTAGAAATGAAAGAGAGTAATAAAAGCTTATTATGTATGCAAATCGTAAATAAATGTAGTACTGGTGCTTATATTCAATATTTTTATATTATGTATTATCGTTATAGATGAGGTGTGCTTTTAAAAAAACTTTGTGTGACCGGGTTGTACTAAATTGTAGCAGGAAGCTAAAATTTAATCCCCGACAATCCGTCTTTGTCTATGCCGCTTCAATTTCTCGGTCCATTTCTCTTATAAGTAAACAATATAAAAACAGCATTTCAAAACATGAGGCTACTTTAAGCATCATAACCGGGTTAAGAGGGTTTTTAGTAATTTAAATAAAATTATTCAATATTATTATCAAAATATTTATTTAAATTTAATGAATAGACTTTTATTCCACACAAAAATATATGCATTTCGAAAATTCAAATTATGGTGAGTAAATGTAGTGTTGTATAAATGTACAATAAAGAAAATAAAAAAGTAGGTATATTAAAATTCATCCTCTGAATATTCTGATGAATTATCTTCGTCTCCTAGATTGATAACGATAGGTTCCACAGTAACGTCAATTAAATTATCGAGTTCCCACATTTTCTCCTCTTCTTTTTGTACATGATGTATACATCTTTGCCAGTTATCTGCAGTTACTCGTTCCAAGGAATTTTTTAACAAAATTTTCACGTCACTTAATTTAAACGTCGTATTATTTCGCGCTACATCTCCTTTTACCTGCGCCTAGACTAATTCGATTGGGTTAAGTTCACAGTGATAAGGTGGTAACCGTAGTACCGTTATTTGGCGATTTGTTGCCATTTCATCGATAACATATTTTTTCTGATCTTTATTAAGATTGACAAGTGTCAAAAGTTCCTTTTTCACCATATTTGTTTCAAAAGAAATGTTTTTTCCGTATAACCATTGAATTATATCGGCTTTCCTCCAAGCAGTCGTAGGCGTCCGCTCGGTCTGCCTTGAATGGTAACTGGCATTATCCATGACAATTACAGACCCCGGAGGAATAAGATCCAACATCTGTGTAAAATACTCTTCGAAAACATTTGCGTTCATGTCTTCGTGATAGTCACCTGTATTTTTAGATTCAAATAAAAGTAAACCGCCATCTACAAAACCACTGGCACTATCTATATGTGTCACTATTAATCTTCGCTCTTTACCTGAAGGTGTCTTGAACTCTGTTGAAAGTCCATTAAAAAATGCTTGTCGAAAACTTTTTACATTTTTATCTTGCCATACTTTTGTTTCAGTATATCCCTCGTTGACCCAAGTTTCGTCTAGATAATAAATATTCCTCCCTTCGTCACGGAATTTTCTAATTGATCTTAAGTAGGATCTTCGCCAACAAATAATTTCATCTTTATCCATAAGAACTGACTTCCTGTTCTGCTTTTCCCAGCAAAAATTCAACTCTCGTAAGACGGCCCATAATTTGCTTCTACTGATTTTTGGCAAATCGTTGTCCTCTGAAAGTTCACTTAAAATTTTGTTTAGCGTTGGTATTTCTTTTTTAAATTAAAATGAGTGTACTTTTATGCGAATGCCATTTTTGAAGAAATCATCTGTAACTACTTTTGACCTCCCTGTAGATGATTTTGGGAAATTTACAGTATCTTGTTCATTTTTTGTTTCGTTTAAAAGTCTGTAGATAGTCGATTTTCCAATCCCTGTCATTTTGGAACACTTTTCCACGATGTCGTCAATACTGTTGGTAGGATTTTGGTGTTTCAATGCATTAAATACATTTAATATAATAATCTTCTCATTCTGAGACAGCGCACATCTTTTCACGCGTTTAACAGATACGTAATCTGATAAGCTCGACATTTTACCCAAACAATATTATATCCACTGGCACAATAGTCACTAAACACAAGTCGAATTTTACTCTACTGCACTAGCACGTTTTCGTATATTCAGCTCTAAGACTGGATTGATCTGTCACAATACACTGGCTCCTGCCCTATGATGTATCCAGTAAAATATACTAATGTACCCCCATTACCTGTTAGCATTAGTGTTACCCGATAATTACCTGAAACGAAATATTACCACGCCCATGGCCGGTTCTTATCTCGGGGTTTTATTACTCTCTTTCATTTCCAAACAGACTATAGTAATAAAAATTAAAGGAAAAAGAAAACGATTCCAAATCTTTAGGTGATTTTCAAAAGGTTGCAAGTCGGCGAAAAATGGTCGTAGAGCAACAATAAAAATAGAAATTGAAGCTTAATGTTTCTAGTTTTAGGATCTGAAAGTCAAAAATTCTTATCGTTGACAACCTTTAAAAATTTTTTAATTTTTGCTTTCCTTCCAAAAGGTCCACAGGCTTCAATAATTTTTTTGATGTCAGCTGTTTTAGTTTGATTTATCCTATTTAATTTGAGATGTTCAAGACGATGTATCTCTGATTTGTCGGGGTTCAAAGAATAAATTACTTTTCCTCGGGAACTAATGATCGTACAGAAAATCTAAACGGGTTTTTGAAAATTTCGAAACGTTCTTATGGGTTTTTTTCTGAAGTCACATACAGCTTCAATCTTGGAGCAATTTTTTCACGAAATGTTTCCAATTTGCTGGCACTTTTTGAAATAGCCTAGTACAAAAGGTATGTAAATTTAAACAAAAGAAGAACAGTAATGAAAAACGAAAGTTATGATGGTATAATCTACATAATCCTCTTGTGCTTTCCAAGTCTTTCACAATTTTACCACCGACCGATCTTCTTGATATACTTCATTTTCTTCCTTTGAGCAGCATATTAATTGTCATGGGCAAATGCAAAATTGAATGCCCTTTCGACTGGTACAAGGTTGTCCATACTTATCTTTAACAGTTTTCCAGAAAAATCAGGTTCTTTTCTAAAGTCCGAAAAAGTAGCTAGTAACAGCGTCGAGGCCTTGTAAAACCACTTTTATCTCACATTTTATCAGGCCTGGGACTGACAATGTCAATATTTACTGGTATGTTTAAAAAGTGGTTTGACAAACAAAAGTAAACCACTAACAACAACTAAAACAGAAAGCAAAACGATGCAAACTGAAACTCGAAAAACAATAAGGAGAAGAATACTTATACCGCCGATTTACATCAATTGCTTGAAGTGTCCTCCATTTTGATTAATACACAAACGAATTCGGTTTTTAAAAGATTGTTCAACATTGGTCAGCATGTCTGGCGTAATTTCTTGAAATGCTACTGTAATGCGCTGCAACATATCTACCGCATTAGTTGGTGATGTAACGTAAACTTTGCTTTTTATAAATCCGCATAAAAAGAAGTCGCAACTTGTCATATTTGGACACCTTGAAGGACAACTCACTGGTCCCCCGCGCTCAATCCATCTGTTGGGAAAAGTTTCGTGTAAAAATTGACGAACCGTAGCGGTATTGTGAGGTGGAGCACCATCATGTTGCATCCACATTCGTCGAAGTGTGTGTTAAAGGTATGTCGCCTAAGAAATCTTCTACAGTGTTTGTTAAAAAGTTTAAATAAACTGCTGGTCAAAAAAGAATGGTCCAATGACATGGGTTCCCAGAATTGCTTCCTACGTGTTCAAAGACCATCGTTGGCTATGAGTAGTCCGGAATTGGTGAGGATTTACTGTGTCATAATAATGGCAATTATGACTATTAATGAAACCATTTTTTAAAAAATCGTCATCTTGATTTAACATCTCAAGTGCCCACTGACAAAACTCCAGTCTCCGCTGAAAGTCTACTTTTAGTAACTCTTGGTGTAATTGGATGCGGTAAGGATGTGCTGTGTTGTGCTTTTGTTAAATCCTATGTATCGCCGTTGCACTAATACAATTGCAAGGCCTTCTTGACGCTGTTACATAACTACTTTTTCGGACTTTAGAAAAGAACCTGATTTTTCTGGAAAACTATTAGAGATAAGTGTGGACAACCTGATATCAGTCGAAAGGGCATTCAATTTTGCATTCACCCATGACAATTAATATAGGTCATTCCGCTTGAAAAAACATGTTTTTCAACTTGTAAGATTATTAAATGTAGGTCTCAGCATTTCCGAATCTGAATAACGTATACATTTTGCTCACAGATTGCAAGATAGAGTAATTTATGCCAAAAGGAACTGTGAAAACTGCAGGTTTCTAACCCTTACGGTTTAGACGCTATCTAGTCTCATTTAGAGAGCTGAAATCGTGATTTTTTTCAAAAACAACTGATTATCTCGAAAACGGTAAGATCTAAACACCATGTTTAATAAACGCTACCTAATATTAACCAAGGAATTAAAAACTCAATAATATTCAGGGTGTTACAAGTAAAATTACAAAGTTATGTAGAGCCCACGCGAAATGGAACACCCTGTAAAGCTAAAAATATTTTCTTTACATGACCCTTATGATTCCAGACAACTTTTACTAAAACCGTTTTTATATAAATTTTACAGTTACAGAGTTACAGAAGAATCTCTCTTAAGTGGAACACTGTATTTTTTAATATGTTTCTATGTCTTCATTTCCATAGAGATATGTGCTATTCCCACCCTATTTACTTTTTTATTCTTCTCAGTCTGCTTCATTTTTTCTTTGTTATTCTTGATTTATACGTATTTGTTTCTTCATTAGATTAGTTTTATTTAATGCATTTTTTTATATTTCGCTTGGCTTGTTTCTGTTTTTTATCTTATTTATTCTTTTTATATTATTTTTGACCTGTATCTTTTTCTTCATTTGAGTGGTTTTAATTCTTTATATTTTTCTTGATCTGCTTGTTTTTTCAATTGAGTAGTTTTGTCTCATTTATTAGTCAGTTTCTTCTTGACCTACTCCTTTTTCTTCATTTATGTGGTGCTACCTCATTGGTTTCTTTTAATTTTATTGATCTATTGCTTTATTGAGTGGTGTTTTCTCATTTAATCCTTGGCCGAGAAATAGTCAAATTTCTGGCGTTTTTAGGTACTGAAATCTTAAAAAGTATAACGTGTAGGACAAAAGTAAGCACAAAAATAAAATCCTTGATGTTCTGTTTATTCATTGTTACTATTTAAATTTACTCAAATAAAATAATAACTTAAAAAAAAGCGTTTGTAAAACATGCGTTTGCTGTTATCCTAAACCCACATTTTAAGAATTATTTTTATGTACTTATAAATAAAAGTAAACAATGTTATATGTAGGACTAAGCAGGTAAAAAAGTTAGTATTTTCGTAGATTTCAGTACCTAAAACCTTGATGATCTGATCGTTTTCTGCACCTGTTTATTCGTTTTACTGCGGCGTCTTTGAAAATACTCAGATGGCGTGACATAACATTCCTATTATTTGATAAGCTTTAGATTATTCAGTTATTAAATGTTTATTAATTATTTGTCTTTGTTGAAAACACTATCGCCCTTAAGTATATAATAGGCCTCACATATTTAAATATGGCCTTATTTAAAATTATTAATTATAAAATCTTTTGTGAAAAATTCCACTCGAAAATTGACTAAATCGTACATTGAAATTTGCTATTGCTGCGACGTCATCGGTAAGTAAACTGGCCGCTCCACATTAGAAAACGATGTCGGTCCTATGACTTCTTAAACATATTTATTATTTTTAGTTTATATACGATACGATAACGATACTGATGTGCTGTTATATTTACTAACTGGTTTCCATTCTGTTATGTAGATATACCTAAATATGCACCTATGTAGCAAAATAATTAAGTCTGTGTAGGTATAATATTTAATTTTTTCGAGGTTTAGTTCAAGTGAGCTTTCCTCGGGTAGCATAATATTATTTACTACCTAAATAATATTTTGAATCTAAATTTGTTATTTTAAATAATCATAATTAGTTTTTAGTTTTTAAAAATTCTCAAGAATATTTGTAACATGACCGAGCGAACAAGGTTATGCTAAAGCCTAATCAGACAATTTACCGAATTCCATGATGATTGCGGAGTTTTTTTCGAAAATCATTTTATTCTCTTCGGCAAAAATAAGGGGAATAAAAGCAAACAGGTATGAGAATGTGATTTATTTACATAAATTTATTTTAAAATACATTTTTTTCTGGCGTTTTTAATGATGTATTTTCACACATCCATCGGTACAATGCATCAGTAATGGTATGGTTTAGAGGGATTTGTCATATTTATTACAAATTTAACTTAAAAAATTTACAGTATATATAAGGTATCGTACTGCTTATTGACACCACTCCACACATTTAATAACCAAAGCAGTCAGCTGCACTGTCGAAACGCGTATATGTCGCGCTTGCTTGCCATTTACTTACCGATGACGTCAACCGATTAAAACTTTAATATCTAATAAATTTTTAAAAATAAATTAATATAACAAAACCTTTACACATTGTTTGTAGTATTCAGTGTAGATACAAAAACTATTAAAATATTTTTTTCTGCAAGAAGCCTCTTTTGCGCACATAGAAATACAAGTCTTTTAGATGCGTAAGTGTGACAGGTAAGAAATAACTAATTTTAACGCGAACAAAACAAAAAACAGTAAATTTGACTATTTGTCGGTGGTTTTCTGTCACCTATACTATCTACCTTATCTGCACCTAACCATTTCTTTCATAAATATATAACTTGACAACTAGTAAATATTCTTGTAATCTACTCAAATGTTTTGAGTTTCTTTTCGACGTTTGGCAGAATGAGTGAAATTGGGGTCAACTGTGCACTTAGCCTTACGAACGTTCACGTACATGGGGGCGATATATCTCTTTAAACTTGATATAATGCTGACGCCGCATAAAAACGAAGTAATATAGCGCAATAAATAAAAATGAACTGTATTGTAGTAAAATGAGAGAGAAGTGAAATGTGTGCGGCGCAGATATTATTGACTATCTGTCTTAAACTTATAATTTACACCCTTAACATTCAGGGTGGAAAAACGGATCCCGGTCTCAAACGCATATGAATCATTATGATGAATTAACGACAAACATTTAGAAAACACCCCTCAACCGGCACCAACGACTCGACGTCGTATCCAAAATGGCACTAACGGCAGCGCCTACGCAGCTCTTTCTTCCATTTATTTGGCGGGGTAGGGGGGAGTGGGAACACCGGCTTAAATTATGACAGTCGTAAGAATAAAAAACTTGCGAAATTTTGATAGATTTATTTTATTGTCGCGGGGGACTATAAACTAGGAAATGTGAGAAGAAACGAGGGTGAAGCGAACTTTTAAGAAAAAAAAGCTAAATTAAAAATGTATCGCTCCCTTCTGCACTCTCTATAGAGTATAGAGAGAGATTAAACACCAGCTGGTATATTTTAATTATTATATATTATATAT
>NW_019416279.1:1439265-1489313 GCF_000390285.2 Anoplophora glabripennis
ATGAAAAGAAGAATTAATACCTGCTTGAACAACAATGGACATCATATTGAACATTTATTGTAAAAATATAGATATTTTTATGGATTTTATGTAATTTTAAGGTAAAATATTCAATAAAATGTGAAAAAATTCCAATTACTCTGTTATTATATATTGCATGTAACTGTTGTTTATTGCTCTCGGTCATACAGACAATCCTACCATCTAACATAATCAAGCACTTCCAACTGCTTGCATTTGCTTGAAGCAAATTTTTTTAAGACACTTTTCCTGAATTTCGACAGCTAACTAAAATGTTCAGCATAAATTTTTGGGCTGGATCGCTTGCGCTGGATATTCAGAAGTGTGAAAGCAGTAGCTGCAAAATAGTCGTCTTATAAGCATACAGCAGTTTGCTTTGATGAAAAACAGCAGCTTGCAGCGTATCGCTGTATAGCTGAATCGTCTTAGATGCCAAGAATGTAGCCACAATAGTGCTTCTGTTTTAAAATTAACTCATAACGTTTTAAAAATAAAATCGCTGAAGCACTTACAGTCGTTATTCAAAATTAGCTACATCAAACTTTGATTTAAAAGTTTTTCTAATTGTAAATGAAATAAGAATTTTGGAAAAGTTAGGCTAAACCTACATTTGATTCTGTCATCCTCTTTAATAATAATAACAATAATAACATTTATTGGTCCATCAGTATTGCTTAATTTGTGAAATAACTTTGATTTTTGTTAAATAATTGATATTTTTATTATGAATTTCCATTTTGACAGTAACCTAATTTATTTGACGTTTGAACGTAATTATTTGTTTACCATTAAAATCCCTCAACCTGCGCTCATGATTCTAGTATTGGTATCAAAAACTGGTATGCCGCACATCAAAAATCAGTATGAGGCGGCACGGTCAATCATTCTCGATCACCCTGTAGTATTCAGTGTAGATACGAAACCTATTAAAATATTTTTTCCGCAAGAAGCCTATTCTTGAGCTACATTTATTACTTGTATTCTCCTTGAATGGCTTCTATTTCTTCATTTTCGTGCTATTTATTCTTTACATTTTTCTTGACCTTCTTCTTTTTCTTCGTCTGAGTGGTCTTACTTCATTTGTTCTTTATATTCTTCTTCATCGGCTTGCTCGTTTTTCCACTGTTTGATGTCATCACATTCATTCTTCATATTCTTCTTAATCTACCTATGTTTCTTCATCCGTGGCTTCCTTTCACACATCCTCTTTGTTACCGCTTCCTTCCTCGTTGTATTCATCTGAGCGTCTTACATAAAAAAAAAAATATAAACGATTCTATTTTCGCTGAGCTCACTTCCGCATCGACCACTCATCCGACGGTAATGCCGCGCTCCGGCGAGAATAATGCGTGTATTATATTGAATTATCATCGACCGTGGCGCGGTGTCATCATAACCAACTATCTCATGAGTGTATCTGCGATGGAGATCTGCTAGAACAATGGCCCTCCGTATGCCCCTCGTCGTACCTCATCAATTATCAACGTCTTAATGTGTGGCCGACGAGCGGGTTCTCCGTTCTCCGGTCCGCTTGGCCCGCGCCCGCTCTCGCTTTTGCATATCGATATCAATCACGGCACATTATGGCCCCCTTTGAATAATATATGCCGGGGGTGGAGGGACGGCCGATGCATGAGTCGGACGAATCGTAATCCAATCTCGGGATGTTGTCGCGTACAGGGTGTTCATTAAAGGTCTCGTTATGGTTTCCAGAGGACGAACATTTTGTAAAGGAGAATTGGACAATTTCCCTATTTCTTTTAATATACAGGGTGTAACAGATGCTGATGGCCAAACTTCAGGGGGTTACTATACAAGTAATTTTCAACAAAAAAGTATTATAAGGTTTCGTTTGGGAAGTTGATAGTTGCTCTTTTATTTAACATTTTTTGATTTCAAAAAATTTTGTGCCTTTTTTTCATAGAAACGAAAATATCTCTGTTATTCTTACAGCCACATCAAATTTAGACATACCATCGGAAAGAGCGTTAAATTTACTACAAGACGAGCATATGTGAGTATTTAAAAAATCTTCTATACCAGGTGCTGTAAAAAGTTAAATGTAATAATTAATTGTGAAATGAGAAAAATTTGTGGTATCTCCTTATTGGTGGGAACGCCAAAAATTTGTTAATGAGGACGTGTTTTTTCTTCAGCAAAAACTACTGTATTTAGTAAGCTTTCCAACGATATATCAACATTTGAGTTTAAAACCATCACTGCAAAACTGCTCAGCAAGATTTAAGCAACAACTCATGCCTAAAAAGATGTGCTCGTGCCAATCTGAATTATAATTGATATTGAACATTTAACTACATTAAACTACAACTAATGATAAAAAAATAGAACATTGAGACATAAAAAATACTAAGCCATGTTGCATTATTTAAAAAACATACACTTAAGAGAGATTATTCTGTAACTCTGTAACTGTCAAATTTATAAAAAAAATGGTTGTCTGGAATCATATGGGACATTTTTAGCTTTACAGGGTGTTCCATTTCGCATGGGCGCTACATAACTTTGTTATTTTAAATGGAACATCCTGTATATTATTGATATTATTGCGTTTTTTGAACTCCTTGGTTAATATTAAGTAGAGTTTATTACATGCACATGGTGTTTAAAACTTACCGTTTTCGAGATAATCAGTTGTTTTTGAAAGAAATTACTATTTCAGTTATCTAAATGAGGATAGATAGCGTCTAAACTGTAAGAGTTAGAAATCTGCAATTTTCACAGTTCCTTTTAGCATAAATTACTCTGTCTTGTCATCTGTGAGCAAAACGTGTATGTTATTCAGACTCGGAAATACTGAGACCTATATTTAATAATCTTTGTTGAAAAACTTTTTTTTTCAAATGGAATGACACTTATCAATTATCATGGGTGAATGCAAAATTGAATGCCCTTTCGACTGATATAAGGTTGTCCATACTTATCTCTAACAGTTTTCCAGAAAAATCAGGTTCTTTTCTAAAGTCCGAAAAAGTAGCCATGTAACAGCGTCAAGAAGGCCTTGCAATTGTATTAGTACAACGTCGATACATAGGATTTTACAAAAGCACAACACAGCACATCCTTATCGCATCCAATTACACCAAGAGTTACTAAAAGTAGACATTCAGCGGAGACTGGAGTTTTGTCAGTGGACACTTGAGATGATAGATCAAGATGATGATTTTTTAAACGGGTCCGATTAGGCTACTTTTCATAAAAATGGTTTCGTTAATAGTCATAATTGTCATTATTATGACATAATACTGCTGCGGTTCGTCAGTTTTTACACGAAACTTTTCCTGACAGATGGATTGCGCGCGGGGACTAAATATGACAAGTTGCGACTTCTTTTTATGGAGATTTATAAAAAGCAAAGTTTACGATACACCACCAACTACCGTGGAAGATATGTGACAGCGCATTACAGTAGCATTTCAAGAAATTACGCCAGACATGCTGACCAATGTTGAACAATCTTTTAAAAACCGAATTCGTTTCTGTATTAATCCAAATGGAGGACACTTTGAGCAATTGATGTAAATCAGCGGTCTAAGTATTCTTCTCCTTGTTGTGTTCCGAGTTTCAGTTTGTTTCGTTTTGCGTTTTGTTTTAGTTGTTAGTGGTTTACGTTTGTTTGTCAAACCACTTTTTAAAGATGCCAGTAAATATTGACACTGTCAGGTCTAGGCCTGATAAAATGTGAGAGAAAAGTGGATTTGCAAGGCCTTTGCAGGTTTCTAACTCTTACGGTTTATATGCTATTTAGCCTCATTTAGGGAGCTGAAATTTTTTTCAAAAACAACTAATCAGTCAGTTGAAGTAACAAGTTAGAAGAAAACTATTTTTTTTAAATGTATTATCTGGACCGGCGCATTCACCATTTTTGAAAATTACAATTACTATTCAGTACATTTTGAGTATTTTGAATTTAACTTTAGGAAATCGTGCGTTGGACCATTTGAAACCGAAAAAAAATAAACCAATAGTCTAAAGCAATCAGTTTTCTAGATATAGGATGTAAAAATTGAAATAAAAAACATTACGTTTACACAAGTATGACAAATTATGTTCGATAACGATTCTAGGTGTATTTAGAATGGCTCCAACACAACCAGCATACATAGTGGGTCCAAAAATTAAAAAATAAACAAATGTATTCGGGAGTAAAGTACTCTTATTTTTAAAAATTTGTCAAAACGTTATTAAGAAAGAAATTAAAGCCAGAAAATTTTGAATTACCGTCGAATTAAGATTATTTGCAATGTTTCGCTCTCAAATGAACCATTATTAACTATAGTCAAATTATATTCGTACGTTTTTTCCAAATATGTGTGAAATTGTGAAATGTGTTTATATTTTTTCGCAGTTTTCATCAGCGTTTCTATATGTTTCCACCATGATGCTACGCTATTCCAGCCTCTACAACTCTACTAGTCAGAAGTCAATAAATATTATAGCTGGAAAGGCAGCACTCTTAATCTCAGGGTTGAATTTGTCGTAAGTCAGAGCACACAAGGTTACCTGTGAAAAGGAAGTTATTTATTAATAATCTGTGTTTGCCTATTGTTCACTGCAGGGACTGATGATAAAAGAAACTTACAGGTTAACTCTGTGTATCATTTACTAGTCATGTAGAGAATCAATGAGATATATAAGGTTGAACGTCAAATTTATGTAACAAATATTGTTATATCCCCCAAAGTGCAATTGCAAATTGTGTACAGTTAGCTAATTTATAAATCTAAAATCCTTAAACTAATATCATCAAATTAAACTATAAGCACTACAACAATACAGATATCAAATAAACAGGAACGATATAGAGGCCAGGTACTTATCTTCAAACGAGGTGTTAAAACTGGTATATATTCCTACGACGAGTAAGATGGTTCTCTTTAGGGAACTAAGGTTGGTGTCGGTGGTGGGCAGTCCTCTTAGTATCAACAAGTGTCTTGTCTCAGAATAGCTGTCAACTAAGCGAGGTTATGTCTCTCTACTCCGCTAACAGAATCACGGAACGTGGTGATAGTAGAACGAGCTCAGCAGGGTGGGAAGGCAGGATGTTCAATAGTATATTCTGTCAACGAATATTCCCCCAAGATGTGTTATAATCTATGACCATGCCCGTCTGTCGTACTGTAGTATAACAACCCTAGGTTCGACAAAAAATAAGTAAACGTAGTTGTGGCCAAAAATATGTGATCGTCATAAGGACTACCTACGTTGTGTGTATTCATTTTTTTAATTGACCGGAAGGCGCTGGCTACTAACTTTGTAGAGGGGATGTATGGTTTAATTATATAAAACAAAAGCAGAGTAAATACACCTAATCTTTTATTGACATACAATTCAAATTAAACATGTGACAAATAGAAAGAACAGCAAAAACATTAACAACCATTAAACATAAAAGGAGACTGCCAGGCTCACCTAGAGCTCCTGCGGGGAAAGAGCATGGCAGAGAAACCCACGATTTTTGCTCTCACCACCCAAATATAAATACAAAACAACCGCTAACCAAAGGAATAAATTAAGATCCTTTGCTAATGATAATCAAAACTGGACTTATTTAATGTGTCACTAAATGTCATCTCACTCAAGTCTGACATACACATTTCCAAGTAAAACTGAAGAGGTTTTAGTAACAATAATAGCAACAACAACAACAATAATAATAATAATAATAGCAATAATAATAGGGAAGGTACTGGAGTCCCATACGGGAGGCAATCCAGCTACAGTTGAGATTTCAGGGGAACAACAACAATAATAATAATCGTAGGTAAGGTACTGGAGTCCCATAATACGGGAGGCTATCCAGCTAAAGTTGAGATTTCGGGAGAACAACAGCAATAATAACAATAATAATAATCATGGGTGAAAATGTTAGTAAATTCAACAAAGCTCTTACATACGTATGACATTAAGTGAGCACAAGAAATCAAAGAACAACGTAATCAAGATAAAACAAGTTAAATGTGAAACAAAGAAGTTGTTTTGCAATATCTGGGCAGACACGACAATATACATATTTTAACATGTAATAAATAATGAGCAATCTATAATAATAATTGTAACAATTTTATCTTAGAAAATTATACGCCCCTGAGCGTAAGACAATGAAGGCTAAACATATACAGAATTATTATCATGAAACATCTATATTTTACGTATAACGTAATCGTGGCAAAAACAAGTTAGATGTGAAACAAAGAAGTCGTTATTGTAATGTCTGGCAATCAGGACAATACATATATTTTTAACATGAAATAAATAACGGGCAAACTTTAAGTATAATTATAACAATTTTACCTTGGAAAAATATATGCCCTTGAGCATAAAGCAATGGAAGCTAAACATACAAAGAATTATTATCATGAAACATCTATAACCATCACAATCATAAAATTACATAGAACAATTAACAACAAAGTACTTAAAGAATATTACCTGCTAACTAATAACACTTTAAACAATTAACTTTTCACTACTTTGACACACTGCCCGCCGATCGTCTTGCTACCTATCTGCACACTGTTCTCACTTCAACTGCCTATCTTCAACTCTTTAGGCTTCCTTCCAGAATTTCCTACCTAGGCGTATTTCTTTTTGCGCTTCCTTCTACTAACCGTTAGTATTACTTTTTCATTGTTATACACACCTATGTAACAGGTGACGTCGAAGTTGATAAGATAAGTACGGGTTTGCACAGTACTTCCAAAATCTTATATTTCCCAAATAATCGTGATAATAAGACGATGAGGGATCGGCTCAAAGAAGCCTAAAAAGTATATTAATATTTCGATGTGAATATTTTTGAATTTAAAAACCATCAGACAAAATTATACAAAGAACAATTCTTACCCAACTAAGTGAGCTTCTCCTCGTGAAATAAAATCCACCACAGCTGCTTACGGGATAAACCCTATATAACTATTACTAACGAAATCCAACTTCCACGTTGATTAACTTTCCAAAAGTTACACAATTGTTAATAATATCTTTCAACGAGCTAATGAAGCTACGAAGTGATCCCTTCAACGGTTGAGATTTAAAAGAAATAACTGACCTATGGAATATGGAATTTTAAGACAAAGGTCACGTGACTTAGATTTATTCGTCTTGATACAGAGTAAATTGAACCGTTTCACTATACCCTGGTCATCTATTTGAAACTGTTATATTATGTTATAACAAAGTAATATAAAAAGTTATGAATATATAATATACATTAATAATAGAAATTGATAATTAATTTTGAAATGAATTGAGTATATTGCAATTGATAAAATAATTAATAAGTAATTATAAAGACATAATTTAATTATTTGTAAATGTTTATAAATTAATATTTTTGAAAACCGTAACAATGTTCACTAATTCATTGTTACTACGTTGATGGGTTATTTTAGCATGTTTTAGCATAGGTACACACAAACTACGAAGGCACAATTGTCTTTTCACAAAAAGATACTATTTTTCAGTCTACTACAAAGAAAAAGATAAAAGAGTTTCCGATACATCATTTACCCCCACAACTATTACTAGTATTACAACTATGTAAGTCGGGAACGATTCCAGAGGTTTCCAATAAGTTTTAACAATTATCATTGTTATTTATTATATTATTTTAAGAACTGTTCTTTAGTTTCATCGGTTTTGACTATTGATTGAAATGCGTATTAATGCATTCTACTTGCTATTGAAAAATCCTCTGGGAGTTCGTAAACACCCTGTATAAACTTTGATGCTTTTACTTCAACATTTATCTTTGTTAGCGGAAATATCTGTTGTTGTAATGGGATTAGTGTTTCTGCTAATTAGAATAGCAAAATAGAAAATTAAGAAGCTTATTTTTCTCCGGGAGGTCGTTAATATTCCGGAGATTTCGCTAATAAAATAATTAACAAACATAAAGCCATTTTCTTACCTGGAAACTACATTGTAAAGGTTCTGGAGAATAATATAAATTTTATTTCCCGGGGAGATATCCAAGATTTATTTTCCGAAGTAATTATTTATTAAAACATTTTTAACCTACATTTCTGCTGGATGTTTTTCTCGAGTTTCCCTTGTAAATACTGGAGGAGGAACATTTTATTATTCTAAAACGCTAACAAATTGCCTTAATTAGTTATGATTACGGACTAAGAAATCAATTAGGATGGAGAGACATTAAATGTGAGCATAAAATATCTACGGATCTTATTCAAATATTTATAAAGCGTCGTGGGTAGATGTTGGGGACCAGGATGCCGGACCCGCTCCCGGAACGGTTATTTTTCCAATGGAAACCTCCCAGTGTGGGCGGCGCCACTTCCACATTGTCAGTCAAGCGCGACAGAAGAAGAAGAAGAAAACAAATAAATGTAAATTGAATGAGATGATCTACGTCGTCACAAAAATAAGAAATTTATAAGAAAAAGAAGAAGAAGAAATTAGCTACTTATATGGGTATTTGTGCTAGTTCAAACTAGCTTTTTCATTTAGTAGAAAACTTTATATATAACGTTTTCATCAATGAGATGTCATCCTTTCCAGGTACAGAAGAAGAAGAAGAAGAAGCATAAATCACATGCTACATGTGTTCCAACCTCTTGGTGTGAGAAAATAAAGTTTTGTATATTTTTCATCAAGTTATGTTTGTTTAGGAAAATGAATAAGTATTTCTTGACAATATTCTCGGAAATTTGTCATATTAGAAGAATAAGAGGAAAAAGAATTGATGTCCTGAGACATTTTAAACCAAGTTGGTTTAACGTTTCTTTTTCTTTAAGTATAGGAATTACAATAAAATAATTCCGTTTTCTGTCTTATTTTTCATATTGAAATTTGAAAATTAGTCTAGTGTTCTCTAAATGCGAAACATTAGAGTCTAGAAGAACATAAAAGCAATGGCAAGACTTTTGACCCAAATTTAGTGTGATAAAAATGTCTTCTCCCTCTTGGATACGGTTCACCAGACTTCCTAGCAACTGAGCTTATATCAGTGTTAAAAGGGGAAATAGAGGCATTTTATATAAGCTTTTAGATGTAGAAGAAGAGGAAGAAGGAGAAGAAGAAGAATAATTGCTACGTATGTTTACTAATTCTGATTGTATAAAAAAATAATTTATGCGTATACTGATACCACAATCTGGAATCTGGAATTGAGGGGAGGATAACATAGAAGATACAGCACTTAGATCCCATTGGGCTCCTTGTATTTTCTCCCACTAGGAAATCAATCCATTTGAACCGTTAACCAACCTATTAAAGAGAAAAAGTGGTGACGTTCTCAGGGGGATCTCTAATATAGGTAATAGCAGCCTAACGTTCTCCCAACACGGATTCTCTTCTCTCGACGCGATGAGGCGACAGTGCATTCAAATAGCACGTTTCTAACCCCTACAAAGAAGTGTTTCACAGTTTCTGATGTAGTGAAGGTATTTCCGTAGCCAACAGTGTCCAGTTTGAATACTTATCACCAGGCGAAGATTTGACCTAGACATGGTCAGGTATTTTTTGGCTGTAGCCTTGCTAGGGTATTCTAAGAACTCCTTAGCAAAATGACGCAATTCGTTTCATCCAACCGTTTCATAAACTCTTTGTGGGTGTTTTCCTTAATATTTTCAACAAGTGGTGACAGCGGAAGCATACTGAAGGACCGAGCCCAAAAATATTGAGACCAGATGCACCACTCCTGGCTAGCTTGTCAGCTTCTTTATTGCCATTGCACCGCTCGTGTTCCTTGACCCAGCTTACAGATATGCTGTTGGTAACTGAGGTCACAATCAGTGCCTGGTGGCATTCCCATACTGACCTAGTCATTATTATTAAGATCAGTAATACTTGTCTACTGTCTGTGTAGATTCTGATGGTTTTACCCGTAGCGTGCCTACAGGCAATTTCATTGGCGGCTATGGATATCGGATCTGCAGGAATTTAGAATAAATTCCACATCCTGCACCTTCTCTCCTTTTTGGTCCGTCCATGAAGAGGTTGATTACATCCGTGCCGGCGGTTTCCCCATGTCTGTTAATGAGTACTGTATAGGGTCTGTCAACGCCAACTGGGAAGAAATACTGTCAGTGTTTGCCTGCAGAAGGGGCATCTTTCTGACGAGCCCATTCCATAAGTGACTCCTAACTTCTCCACAACTTACATTCGGTTTGAAACCAACGTTCTTGAGGTAAAGCATAGTTGTCAGGGCTACTTCTCTTTGATAGATAGTCAGAGGTGACAGACACAACATTACCTCCAAGGTGGGTGTTGTTCGCATAGCTCCAGTTATGCTCAGACACGCAATTCTTTGTACCTGTCTGAGCTTTTGTTTAGCTGTCGTCTGCTGGATTTGGTTTCATTCCCCAGGTTCTATCAACGGTTCTGCGGCACTTCTCATTCATAGGATATGTAGGTACGCCATTTTTAGTCTCCTTTCAAAATGAAGATCTCATGTTAGCTTTGAATCGAGTGTGACTCCTAGTTATTTCACATCCGATGCAAAGCTTAGCGTAGTGTTTAGGAGACTTGGTGCCTTCATTGGCACCAGTTTTCTGGGAGGGGTTCCTCGTGGAGATAATCATTTCCGTCTTCCTGGGATCGACAGACAGACCATGGTCCTCACACCACTTTTCAATAGGTCTTAGGGCTGTTTGGCATTCTTTGGCAAAGGATTCTTTCGAATTTTCCACTAATCGGCATAGTAAGAGGTCATCTGCATAAGTGATAGTATAGATGTCGATTTCCAAGATGAGGTGACATAGACATGACTGTCTGGCACCAGGTTCCATAGAAGTGGTGATAAAACACCTCCCTACGGGTAGCCCTTTGCAACAATTCCTCTCGCGGAGGCATTCCCCATACTGATTTGTACGAGTATACTCGTATAGCTCTTTTTGTGAGTATATTTGATATCCATCTACAGATGGCAGGAAACACTCCTCTCCCCTCAAGAGCTGAGTTAATTTTTGAGAAGATCGTTTTGTCAAACGCCCCTTCTATGCCAATGAATACCACCAAAGCGGACTCTTTATTGTCCAAGGATTTCTCGATCCTGTCCAACATCTAATGAACAGCAATGTCGGTAGATTGCCCCGGAATGTGTGCATGCAATTTATGCTTGTTAAAGAAACTTGTCAACCTCAATCTTTTGCAATATAATGTACTATTATGTATTTATGTTACGACTGTGACAGTTTTTTATGCAACATAATACCGCAATGTTCCACAAGATATTTTTTAAGTATACAAATATTGTTGAATATTTTTAGATTCAATATACCATACTTTTATCAATCTCTAGCACAAACTAGTTCTTAAAAAAAAACATTTTTTAAAGTAATTAATAACAATTACGTCCGGATCGAAGCAGGCCTCTCTCGATCCAAACAAAAGACGACCGCGAGGTAAACAGCGGCCTGCTAGACGTGCGGGCGCGAGGGGCTCGTCGCGGACGGCCTCGGTAACAATTATTAGCCCGCGGTGTCCGCTAGGCGGGTTGACACCTGTGCGACGTGTTAATTAGTGGGCTCGCGTCGGGCCCGAGGGCCGCCCCGCCCGCGGCGCGCCAACTCCGTCGCCGGCGCTCGTAGGTGGCGGCTCAGGCAGGCCGAGGCGCACGAGGTGCGTTGTCCCTCGGCCGGGTGGTACGCCGCTGCCTGCTGCATAGGTGCAAAAATGCCGCTCCGTTGTCTCTTCTTTCTCCAACGGAGACGCCCTTCTGCGTGCACGGGAAAAACTCCCTAGCGTGGACAGACTGGGCCCATTCTAAGTTGTGTGTTGGCTATTTTATTTATTTATTTATTAGTTTATTTATTTATTTGTTTATTTATTTATTAATTTATTAATTTATTAATTTATTAATTTATTAATTTATTAATTTATTAATTTATTAATTTATTAATTTATTAATTTATTTATTTATTTATAATTACAACTGCTCAATGGGTTGAACCCAATTAGGGAGCAGGCTATAATTAATTAATCAAACAGATATAAACAAAAAAGATAATGAAAACAGAATAACAATTACAAAAAATAGACAAAAACACTAATAATAAAGAGACAAAATTACAGTATGTGACAAACCAAATACGGAGCCATCGTAAATGATTACAAGCCACGTGGTCGTCGAGCGTAGGCAACCAACATTGCGTGGTTGGTAAAATCATGTAAAAAATCGCTAAACTTCGGTGGAATGGTTGAAGAAGTTACATGTGATTAAATAAAATTGCTTTTGAAATTAATTAACGTGAACTGTTCATATTAAACTTAATATATACATTCTTGTATTAAACTTATGAAAAATAACTTGTTCTTAGTTGAAATGCCTTTAACCTTATTAAGCTTAGTTAAGTTAATAAATATATCGCAAATTATTACTATGAAAATAAAATGAACATAATGTGAACCCATAACTGTTCATAATTATTGTTATATTTAAGGGTGATTTCACATTAAATAGAGAAACTGCAGAAATAGATTCATTACCAAAAAATAAGTATAGTTTGCTCTATAAACTTTTTCTGGAGGATGCGGAATTCGAGATACATTGAAGTTTATAAAAAAACATATATTTTGTGTCATATCTTCATAATGCACTGGCGGAATTGAATGATATTTACTACAGCGTATTCACTTAATTAGACTTTTTATTGAATGCAATATTAACTCCCTGGTTTTAACCAGTGGCATATTATTGAAGGTGCCGCCCCATTTCCCCAAGAAAAAAATTTTGGAGAAATAATTTTATATTTGTCTTCATTGAATAAAAATGTTTCTTAGTGTTTTTTAATGGTAGAAGCCGTTTAGGAGATATTTGGGCCTGTTTTTGCGTTTTATTGAATTTTCCTGGTAAATTAATCCTTTTATTTGATGAAAACCCCCTGGTTTCAACCACTGACGTGGGACTAAAGCATCCGCCAATTTTTCCCAAGAAAAGAATACGCCACAGGCGCTTTTTGTTAGAAATAATTTTATTTTTGAAAAAATAAGCAGACAGGTTATTTTTTCTTATAGATAAAATAGTTAAATAAAGTTAATAAAGAAGTTAGATTCATTTACAAAACATTGTTCTAATAACATTACATATCTGCAACATAAAATAAATTATTATCTTCAAACTTCAAACTAGTATCTTTCGCTAGCTATGCACAAATTTATCTCTTGTGCATATGTACCCCTGTAACTATAGTCAAAACTTTGAAAGATATTATATGGCATTACTTTATTTCGGCACATATTTCTTTAGTAAATTTAACTCATTTAATAGAACAAAATTCATAAATACAATTGGAATCAATTACATGTCAGTATTACACAATAGATTTAAAAACAACGAAAAATGTCCAGTTGCAAATCGAATGCATATTGAGCTGATCATTGCACTATGTCCATCTCGCTCTCTCTCTATAAACTGATGGACTGATTCAGTCATTGTTCCCGATTCTTCTACCGGTTGTTTAATAATAATGCACTCAGCATTTTGTAAGGAATATTTAAACCCTGGAAACTTGGTGAATCGGGGCCAGTCCTGGGCCACTTTGAGAGCCAGTGGAGCCAGTGGAGCCAGTTCATCATTTTTGTCATCCACATGAAAAGCAACCCCTGAGAGGTATAAGTATGTACTGTGTAATAAAATGTAAAAATTAATTGATTTGTCTCTCTGTTTTTCTCTCTTAGCATCCAAGCGAGTAGCCCGAGAAAATAATATATTTTTTTTAATAGTGTTTTTGGTATTTTCAACAGGAAACGTTATTATTTTATGGCAGTTGTTTTGTTATCAGTCGATTTATCATAAAATTGTTCCAAAAAATTGAATTGTTGTTCTTGCAGTATGTACGATTGTCCATTTTGTTGAAAGTAACATACCTGCAAGTGATAGTCATGTAATTATGTTAAAAATGGCTTTAAAATAAGGGTTCAACATCTTTCAGCATTTATAATTCCATGGAAAAATAAAGGACCTATTATAAGTCTTCTGATATCGCTATCCAAAACGCCTGCTTTTAAGGGATATAAACTGGTTTCTAAAAATATACGAGGACATTTTGCAGCCCAGGTTCTATAATTTTAGCTATTTACATAACCTGATATGTGAAACCATGCTTCGTCAATGAAAAACGACAAGTTCAATAAATTATTATTCATGTTTTCTATAATCCATTCACATTATTGTAATCGGATTCCATAGGATATGGGAAGTAATTTTTGAGCAACAATCACCTTGGTATAGGAGTAAATACATATATTTTTTTAAGTTTTGTGGCATGTTCCAACTGAAAATCCTAAAATGAATCTTAGAATATAATATTATAATTCGAATTGGATATCAGATAAAAATGTTAATTTTAGTATATTTTAGAGATAGATTCTAAATTGTATATTTTGCAGGATTCTGGTTTGTTCGCTGTACATTATCGACGACATTTTCTATAAGTGCAGTTGGTCTGTCCGTAGATTTTGCGTATTTATCTTTTTTTATTCGTCCTATCAATATTAAAAGTTAAACTATTTAATTTTTTATTTTAATTTTATTTAAACTAAAATCCATTTTAGTCTTTTATGATTATTATTAAAATACAAAATTAATCAATTTTTCCACAATTTAAATTGTTCAAAAACTATTGTATACACGTATGTAAAACATATCTCTTCTATTGAAACGCAAACAACTGTTATTATTTAAGATAAACATGTTCCTCATTCTTTCCCAAGTAAATAGGAGCTATAAAACACAATCGTAATACATATAATCATTAGAATGATTCACATCTGCATACTGCAGTAATGACGTAGGCATACCTGCATATCCGAGCAAAATAACACGTGGGTTTTCGGGACCCGAGGCAATTATATTTAATTTAAATGTTTATGATAGGTCATACGATTTTATTATTAACTGTACTGGTTGATTCATTCATCACAATCAGAGAAAAAGTTGACAATTTCCTTCTAATCCTAAAATAAAACTAGTTAAAATTAAATTCCCTGTAAATTAAGTTAAGGAATATCTAGAATTACATGTGATCTAGAAATTGATGTAGCCATTAAGGTAACAGAATGTCAAAAAGAAATGTGATATGTAATTATAAAAGCATTGATTAGCAGACACAATGTCACACTATCAAAATGACATGAGGTCTTGTCTCACGTGAGACAATGTGACGTGGTAATTGTTCTAGTAAGTGGCGTATATCTTTAAATTAAGCAGTGTGATTAACGTGTACGAAGGTGATAAAACTTAACATTACTAAGGTGCTGTGATATGTGATATAATGTGTGGCATAGCTAACTTTATATTTAAATTATACGAATGAATATTATTGCTACTAGCAAAGAATTACTGACTCGTCACAATATCACATAATAAAAATGGCTACCACACGTGAGACAGTGTCACATAGTATTGTTCTAGCATGCAGCCTACATCTTTATATTAAACAGTATCAAATAAATGATAGTGTTCACGAATGTGATGCAATTTCACACTCCTAAGATGACGTGATGTGTGATTTAATGTGTGATATAGCAAACAACTACCGTTACAAGTAATAAAGGAAGCGTAAATTATTAGCAGAGAGACATTGAACCGACACAATATCACATTATTAAAAGTACGTATCACTTCATCAAAATGATCTGTCACGTAGTAGTAATCTAGCAACTAGCATATGTCTTATTCAAATTAAACAAATGTATATTATGCAATTCAAATGTATATTATTACTACTAACAAAGAATTACTGAGTAGTCATAATATCACATAATAAAAATGGCTACCACACGTGAGACAGTGTCACATAGTATTGTTCTAGCATGCAGCCTACATCTTTATATTAAACAGTATCAAATAAATGATAGTGTTCACGAATGTGATGCAATTTCACACTCCTAAGATGATGTGATGTGTGATTTAATGTGTGACACAGCAAATAACTTCTTTTACATGCAAATAAAAGAAGTGTAAATTATTAGCAATCAGTCATTGAACCGACACACTATAACATTACCAAAAATATGTATCACATCATCAAAATGATGCGATACATATGATGACATGCGAGATAATGTCACGTGGTAGTATTCTAAGTATATCTTTAAATTAACAGTAACAAGACGACTAATGTTAATGAATGTCATGCAATTTCTCATTACAAAGATAACGGTGATGTGTGATTTGATGTGTGACATAGCGAGTAATTTGTTTTTTTTATGTTGAGCAAATAGGATACAAGGAACAAAAATAAATATATGTTAAGAATCATTAAGGTAATATCACGTCATCAAAATTACGTGATAACGTTTCACGTACTTAATAGATTATCACACTACTAGAGTGCTGTGATGTGATAAGATGTCGTGTCGTTATTTCTTAAATGTTTCGTAGACGTTTAGATTCGTTGAAATATTTAAACGTTACTTATGTACCCAGATAGTTCTCCGACCGATTTCGTGGAAAAAAAATGAGGAATAAATAGTAAATTAAAACTATAAAGGCGATCAAGATAGCGAGCTTTACGCCGCTCGCCACGCGAGGCCAGTAGTAGCTTTTAAGTCATGCAAAAAGTTGGTAACGAACAACACCGCTATTTTCATTCCACAAAATAATTAATCGACTAAAAACTTTAAAACAAAGCGCTCCGACGAGTCCACGGCTTAATTGAATTCAGTAACAAATCACTTAAAAACTGTAATATCCCCGAATCCCTCTATGCCCCGGCCGATACCCGGCTCGGATATCGAACACATAATCAAATTAATACCTCCGTTTCCGTTAATAAAATTTCTCCGACGTCTTGTAAAACTTTTTCATTAAAATTATTCCTAAAATAACATGTCTCGAGATAAAAGGCTTTCCTGTGGCATCCCTAATTACGCAATGGCTCATAATTGCATTACTCCACGTTCAAACTGTATTGATCTCTCAACTTTTACCCCCTAAAATAAGAATCCGCATCCAGCCTCAACTTTGCCTAATCTTTTCCATTTACCATCCGACTTGAAATTCTTCGCCCTTCGCTTCCAGGGTCGGCTCGGCCCGCCAACAACTCAATGTGAAGTGTAAATTTACACAATTTCTCCCAAAAAACGCAACGAGTATTCAGAATAATCATTCTGAATGTCGAATATTTGTCGAATATACTGCAACTGTGAACATTATGGAACCAATATAATGAATTTTCGGCAATTATTCTGTATCTTACATTCGATCGAAACATACCGAATAAGCCTTTTGTATCTCTCATATGCACTCATTATAATAAAAACCATATTTGGTGATGATTGAATATCCAGATGAACAATACAGGACAAGCAAAATATTTAAAAGCTGCCGAATATTTATATTCACTTTTGTTATAAAGAATATTCTAGATTTGTTAGGCATTCTCATAGTTATTAGTATTCTGTCTAAAGTGTAAAATGTGTCGAATATCAAATGATGCGATCAAAATATGCTGAATACATTATATTTAACAGTATAGTGTCGAATATTCTTTATATTTTCATATTTCTGATGTTGTTCATTTATATTCACACTAGTAGTGCAAACCTATCTAAAGTTAAACATTAATTCACTTTTTAGCTATAGCATTTATATTTGTTGTAACAACATCTTTTATTTTACCGGAATTCTCTGTTATTTGACCTAATAGTATTAAAATGTCGAATATTCCTTACATCTATAAGTTTGCATTTGCTTACCCTATTTACCGTTGCTGTATTATACAAAGAATGAAGAGTATTCAGAAAGTATACGGCATTCTGCATTATTACTCATTATATTTGATAGTGTCGAATATTTAGTGTATCTGTTATAACATATGTTATAACATATGTTTGGTTATTATATGCATTCAAAGCGCATATTTTTGGTTATTCAATATTCATAAAGATAGTACAAAATATTCTTTGATATAATATGATATATATTTAGTCGGTATGCTCTGTATTCGGTCTAAAATATGGCGAATATTAAATAATAATTGGCGAACACACTTTCAATATCATATTTACTAACGCCATACCACAGAATGAATATTCAACAACTTTTTAGTATTCGACATGATATGCGACCGGTCAAACTCGTCGAATATGTTTAGTTATCTTTCAACTTATCAAATAAACATGAACTATGCCAATTGTGGAATATGTTATTATAGTTTAATTTATTATATTTCAGGATATTCAGTTGACCTAAAATACTGCCGAATATATAAGTTAATATAATAAAATAAAACGAAATTAAACCATGCTCTTTCACCTGGTTAAAAACGCGTTGAATTAAGGTTTAAAATATTCATCTCCGTTATACTATATACGTTCTTTGAACAATTTTGTTATGTGTGAATTTGGCGACGGTCCTGCCTCTTACAGCAACCCTTTCTTTCTCAATTATTCTTTTAAAACGCCCCTTTCTCCTCAACGACACTGAAATCCTGAATTATTTCTTGAAACACTTTTACTGCAAAATGCTTTACTTATGGCAGGCATACCATCCGCCGCATTTATATTCACAGGACGAGATATCTCTTAACTTCTACTTCAGTAAATAAAATGTATTATTTCGCTGTTAATTCCATGCATAATATTAGGTCTTGGGATTATTTTTAGACGTTTGTGGCAGTCACGGTAATATTCTGAGAACCGGAAGGTACTTGTATCACCAAAAAGTCATAATTTAAAAAGAATCTCTTGTTTTGGCATTTTTCTTGGCAAGTAATTATGTCAATTTGTTTTATTCGTTGGAAACATACTGAATACACTGTAAATTAATATCGTCTAAAATTTCTTAAATCTTTCATAAAATTGATTTGAATAGTGTAAGATATATGTATTTGTATGCTGAATATCTAAAAGTGTCCGAATATTCATTACTTTATATTTGTTTACCAGACAATATTCTTTGTTTAATCGATATTCAGTATAATAGTGTCAAATATTTAATAAATGTCGAATACTTTGTCCATATTTCTTGGCAAATGATTATGTGAATTTGTGTTATGCGTTGAAAACATACTGAACACACTTACTGAATACCTACATATTAATTACGTCGAAAATTTCTTAAATCTGTCATAAGTTTCATTTGAATAGTGCAAACATATTTGTATGTCGAATATTCATTACTTTTGTAATGTATTCAAACTTATTTATATATTTACCAGACTTGTTGTAGGCAATATTCTTTGGTTAATCGGTATTCAATATAATAGTGTATATATGTCGAATATTTAATAATTGTCGAATACTTTATATATAATGTGAGTCAGTTTACAAATATTTGTTTACTATATTTAGAATTACTATACAATAGGATGAACGTTCCTCGAATTTGGAAGGTTCGATATGTTTTATATCATTCGATAATCGGTCGAACGTGACGAATATCTGATAGTTAGCTTTGTATACTCCATGGCAAAGAGATAATCTGTAGTAAATAGTATCAATCTGTAGACATATTTTAATAATGGAATAATCTAGTGATTGCTCAATTGATATAATTGAATATATTTTATGATATTCAGTTAATACGACCGAATATGCTGCCGAATACTCACTAGTATAACAAAAATTTATTTTAAAGCTTGCAATTCAAATTATCGCCTTGCTTTTCCGTGGCTCCCGTGCGCCAATTCTGAGGCGGGGAAACGTCGTAACAAAACAACCTTACTTTCCTTGCATAAAAGAGTAAGGCAAACAGAAGTAATAAGACGAATTCCAGTAAAACAATGGAAAAGGCCAAAAAGTCCTCTCCAGGACCCGAAATCACACACAACAAGCCCTCGCGAAATCTCAAACTCATTACTCATCTAAGAAAAGTACGTACACAAAATTTGCGCTAAATAAATTAAGACTTGCTTGAAGAATGCGCGACCATTAATATTTTTAATGATAATCGCCCCAAATGAGAAATGACAATAATGTATGTAGACGCCTTTACTTAAGGAATAAGAAGAGGAACGCCGATAGGAAGAAAAGGGGGATTTTAAGTCAGTGCGGTACGCCTAGAAAGATTTTTAATTTGGGAAGCGGGTAAGGTAAAAATGATATTTCAAGATTGCCGTTTCGGAGTTGTTGACCCTCATCAGCACAAAATTAGCAGAATTATGACCATAAAAAAACAGTATAGTATGTAGTTTGTTGTAATTAAACAGACATGAAAAATATTTTGTTTTATAAGAAAGTATTATATTGGTAAAAATTTTAGCACACAAACATTATTTTTGTATATTACTGCTCTTATATCAGAGGTAAATAACAGTAGAATTTTTCGAAGTTTTCTTAAAAATAGTATGAAACTTTTCTTACTTTTACTTACTTTTCCCATCTCCGTTTCTAAATTCTTTACCATACTTGTTATTAAATTGTATGTTCTGAAATAGGGATGAAAAATGAGAGAATGAGAGAAAGAAATAAATGGGGAAAACAAAAAAGAAACAGTGAGAAAGAAATAAAGTGAAATACAGAAGAAGGAAGAGAAAAGATATCTTTAGAATTTAGTTACATAACCTAAAATTATATTTTTAACTAATATTTTGCTATAACTTTATTTCAAATTATTGTTGGAAATAAAATTGCGCCTACAAGATAAATTATCAAAAGGGCCCTCGTTGTTTAAAAAATTGATTATTTCAATTCTGGTTTAATTAAACGAAAACGGATTTCCAAAATTTCGTTTTTTTCAGATATTTCGAAAACTAATCATGGTAGCCTTGACTTTTTAGAGGCATAATGTTGGTCCCCTGATTACGCAACTTTGCCCCCATTAATAATACTTCGTATCTCTTATCGTTTCCGAAATCTCTGTGGTGAGAGGTATATGACGATGGTTTGAACTTATAAAAAAATAATATTTGTAAACATTACAATCTGCCAAATCATCTTTTTCGTCGTCAAAACTGAGTTTGGATTGGAATACTTTGGAAAAAGTGTCATAAGGAAATTTATTTCTATAAGCAGTGTAAAATACTAATAAATTAATAAAAAATTGAAAAGAGAGAAATGATAAGAAACTAAATTTACACAAATAAAACCCTACATACATATGCATAAATTAAAATAATACATGTAATCACAAAATAAATTTAATTAGATGTATTTCATATAGAAAATTTAAAAAAAAACATTGAAATACGTAGCCAAAAACAGAAAAAGTTACTTACTTTGCATAGAAAAAAATATCGGTTAGAGTTGCTTATCCAGAAACTAATAACAATATGCAACTATAGAACTAACTAACTATAGATACTATTATAGAACATATAGCACAACGTTAATTTGATTTTAACAAAGATTTGGAACAAAAATCTTATTACCTACTGAATTTTTGTTGCCAAAATTTTCAAAAATTTCCAACATAGTATATAATTATTATTTTTATACCCAAAAGATTAAATTGAACGATCAGTAGACAATTTCAGTAAAGATTTAATTGATATTTTGAATTCGATCTAAAAAAAAATAAAAGGGTAAACAAAGCTTTATAACAACAACCGCATAATAACATGAAATTTTTTAATAAAAATAAGAATTTGGAGAAATAGTTGTAAGAATGTTATAAAAGTAGTTGTAAGAATAGCATTTACATAGTTGCAGAAATGTTTATTATTAAGTGTGAAAAGTGGAAGTGATGGTGCGAAAAGCAATATTTTAAAAAATTTAACGTTATCAAATCAGCTGTAGAGAGCGTATAATAAAATCAATAAAATAAAATTAATTTTTGACGTGGGAAGTAGCTATACATACAGAGTAAAAGTCAGAATTGCAATTTTTATTTTAAAATTTGTACTAGGACATTATTTGAGGTTATTACATATTATAAAAATGTGTAAAATAATAAATAATAATGGTAGGTACTCTCTCTCTTGCGTATTTTCGTGTTTTTTTAATTTATGAGCACCCTGTACATCTAATCTAAGATGTTTGTATGACAGTCTCATTTTTTAGAACTTTTTATAGAGAGTGACATTTTTCGATACAGTCAAAAACAAAAGAATTTCTCCTCTTGTCAACTCCATCCGTGGACACACTGTAATTTATATTAATTATTAATAAAATTTATTGTACTTAAATTCTCTAAGTTTTTACTAAATTATCTTAGTAAAAAAGTAAAAAAATCAAAAAATCTTATTTTTTCCTGTCTTTAAAATTGTTTATTAACGATTTTTTGCATACAATTTTCCTTTTACATGTTTTAAATAAGCCATTTCATGAGAAATTCAATTCTCTACAAAATTTTTCCTATGAACTATACCGAAATTTTGCTTCGTTTTCGTGATATATTTAAAAAACTGCAAAAGTGCTTTTTCACACCTATCTTCAATTTCAACCCTCTACCTACCTAACCCTACCCTCTTGATGAAAATCATTGAACGTCTTATTTCCTTCATTTTTTGCAAAAAATGATAATTAAAACGTATAAGGGTAAACGCGACGTAAATCGAAAAATTGGCTAAGTTTGAGAGGCCATATATCAGTAAATTTTCATTCAAAAATACTCTACAACCTCTTGTTGTGAAGGAAATATTATCTACTTTTTTTTCTATGAAGCAATGCCTATACCTATCTTTACTCAAAAAAAAAACTAGAGGCAAAAAAGTAAAAAAAATCAGAAAATCGAAATTTTTGCTTTTTTTTCAAATTGTTCATTAACGATTATTTTGCATACAATTTTCCTTTTAAATTTTTTAAATAAGCTATTTTTATGGGAAATTCAATTCTCTAAATAATTTTTCCTATGAACTATAGCGAAATTTTGCGTCGTTTTCGAGCTACAATTAAAAAACAATTTCCACCCTCTAATTTAATAGCATTCCGCGGTTTTTTCATCCTAAATAACCATTTGAACGATTCATGCAATATAAACCTATCAACGTTATAGTTCTATGCCATATGACATAATCAATAGCCTATTAAAACAACATTCTGTTTCACTGGCTGGAGATTGATGTAATTTTTCACGAGATTCTACTCAACCAATCAGCAACCGCATTATCACGAGCGTAGACGTAATGTAATATTGGTTGCCTAAGCTCGATGGTCACGTGTCTTGTATTCATTTCCAGGAGTTCCTTCTAACGAAAACTCCACGTAATTTGCGCACAATCTCAGCTACACACTCTCCGTACTTGTAATGAATTTTCACAATCTTCACTCACTCATCTAGCGTACAGCGCTTTTGTCTGACCGCAATGAATTTACTACAGCATGTGATCCCTGCATAATGCTGCCAACACTTCGGATTGAAAGTAGCGCACAATTCAAATATTACGTTACTTTTGGGACACCCTTTATGTTAACAACCTGTACGTATTACGTGCTTAGTTTTACTTTAGTTTTCTTCGATTAAATTATTTCCGTTCGTGTTATGGGGAAAAATTCTGGGTACGCCCCTGAGCTCACCCCTTTTATAGCGCCCTCCCAACATCTCGTTCGTTTTGTTTCAAGACGTGACGTTATTTCCCGTGCACGCACTAATTTCTTTAAGGGGTTTAAGCCCTTGAGCATTAATGAAAAGATTGCATTCCGAAATTCCTTTAAAATATTGAAATGAGCCCGTCCTCGCGGGGCCCGGGGGGGTGGCGGATCGCGTCTTTCGTCTTTTTATGTGTGCACCAGTTCTAGATAAGCGGCCGCTATGAATAAAATAAAGACGTTTGCAGAGTTTTAATTATTTTAGGGGATTTCCTTTGCGCCTAAATGTGGGCCGCGGCGTACTCTCGCTGATTGTTTTTTCCTGGATGGCCCACAGCCGGCTTAGAAATGTGTGGTTCTAAAACAACATTGTTTTTTAACATTCCAACGAAATGTTGGTTTACATTTTAACGTATTTGATCGCATACATCGTCACTAAAGCACCATGCAGACGTACACACACGAGCAATTTTTATCATTCGATTTTAAATCTAAAAAAAAAACAAGTAAGTAAAAAATACGCATCAATATATATGTATATATCACGCCCTTTAGAGAAAAATTAGTAAAAACACTTTTAAACGTTAATGTTAATGTTAACGTTAATCGTTAAAAATTAATCTAGAAAATATCAGAATCTTATTTATTTATTTGTTTTTGTATATGTTAGAACTGGAACGAGTCCTTGCAGATTTTCTTTATGTTTACAAATCGCAATGAACTCAATAATTTGTCACCAGTTTGGCACTAAATACCAACACTACTTTTTGAGTTTCCTTTCTGAAAATCAGTGATCTTATTTCAGTTCCTACTTTTACCTAATAATGGGAATGAATTTAAATCAGCATCACAGAAATTATCGAAAAAAAGCATTTAACCCTTTAGCAGCAGCTTCATTATTCGGATGCGACGCCAGATGAAGCTAGGTAGTAAAAAAAACCTCTCTCATCGCGAGCTTCCGTTCAATATTTAAAGCTGAGTTAACAAACCTTCCGAAACATAAAATAATATAGCTCTTATATATTGCACGAGTCAAAAACTGATAGAATTATTAATTAGTTATCGATTGCTGCAGTCATTATTACTCGGAGGAGCTGGAAGTGGAACGTCGACGTATAACATCGTTTAGATACACGGTGTCCCAAAAAATTCGAAGCAAAATGTCAAAAAAAAATCAAATTGACAATATACTAAAGTGTCAGTTGGTAATTTTAATGTTGTCACGGCCGTGCTGATGTTTTAAGTACCGTGACTTTTCTCGGGTTTTGCCACCACTGTTTTGCTCAGTCGAGGCGAAACTTTTGCAGAGTTACTGCCGGTGTAGACGCGAAATGTCTGCCCGGGGGGTGGTTCCGGTAGCAGAATCAACCACAAGAACCTAAATGAACATTAGGACGGACTTAAGATTTCTGATAGTAGGCCTGCCCTCACACAGCTTAGCCCTAGAACAACAAGGGCTAAGTCAACGAAATGCTGTAATTGGCGACGACCAGATACATAGTCCACGGCATAACAACTACAAAAATCTTGGTACTTTAAATTTTGTCAATTACTGCTTAATATATTTATAAACAATGATAATTCCTGTAAACAACGTCAAATGTAAAATACTTCTAAAATTTTTATTCTGATGCAATTTCGTCACTATTTACTACTAGTATGTTAGAGCGGCTGCAATGTGGTACAGGGTTAGTTGGTTGATTCATACTGGCGAAGCATGAACTACTTCTAATTTTAGTAATACCACTATTCGCGTCATTGTATAATAACATGTACATGCCTGTCTCTGATGTGAAGCTTCCCATCGATCAATTTATTCGATACGTATCTAACGGTATCCTAATGCTTGCCCTGTCGGCCTAGCGTGCCAGTGAACAATCCCGTGGGCTGTGAATTCATTGTCGTTTGTGCGCGTGTGTGTGAGTTTGACGCTTTGCTTGGTCGAGTGTATAGCACGTGTTTTTTTGGCAGTCAGTAGCACTGTGTATTGTGAGCATAGAACAGCACAGGGCTCGACCACAGATTTACTACAACGTATTTTGCCGCTTACTAGAATAATGTAAATTACTACTGTTTATTTACTTAATAGTCACCACAAAGCTTCCGACGCCTAATTTATTATTTAAGTATATATTTTCTATTTTTTTTTTCAGATTCATAGAAATCATTGAAGATAAGAGACATCTGTTTATTTAATGATTTTTGACAAGGAAATTTGATCTATGGTGTCCTGCAGAGAATATAACAGAACATACAGCACAGTAAGTAATACTTATCCAATGATATCGAAATTTTTATAGTTATAATATTATACATAGGTTAGTTTAGACAAACATTAAATGTACTTTTATAACGGGTATATTTTAAATAATCTAAAAATAATTAAATTTCTTTCGTGGGCGGTTTTAGACAGTTAGACGTCTAATAAACATGGTTTAAATTAAGTGTGTTTCTTGGGTAGTATCTAATAATCATTATATTACATATTATTCATTAGTTAATATTTTAGCGGTGATACATTCTTCGTTGTATCAATAACTTTATTTATATTGAATAATTAAGAAATGTGATTATTACTTATAGATGAAAAAAAGTGTTTTAATTGGCAGAATATACAGAGTGTAAAAAAATTAACCAACAGCATATACATTTTTTTTGGATCATGCTTTGTCGAAGTTCTGCCCCCTTAACCTTTAAAAAATATATTTCATTATTTATTCTATTTGGAAGAAAAACACATTCGACATTTAATTGTAGTGTATGTATTCCGTTTTCGAGTACATGGATTTTCGTTTTCGTCATTGTGCCACAAAATTTATCACTCAGTATTGCAGTTGAACCATGCCTAGTGTAAAAGGCGCTTTGAGAAATATTTTGAAAAATTCTTCGCAACTTCAACGCCTCCTAAGTTTAGTTTAAAAGATATGAAACTAATTAGATTAAGTCTAAACATTTTCCTAAAAAGCAACTTTAAACATAAACGAGAAATAATTATTCTTCGGACTGAAGTCCCATACAATATTGAATTACCCGCAATATATAGTAAACGCGTCATCTATGTCAATTAATAATAATTATCAGAAAAAAAACCTAAAAAAAATAATAAAAAGATAAATCCAATTACTACAAATGTAAAGATATATTTAAACAATTGCATAATCCAAACTTTTATCTCTTTTTTTTGTTTCAAATATTACATTTAAACGAAGATAATCTAGCGTAATGAATAGGGCTGTCAGAACTGTTATTTTAAGTGCATGTGGTCATAGGGAAAGTTAAATAACGAACAATACTTTCTTTTACAAAAAAATATAAACAGTGGTGTAATTCAGTATATACATACTTGGATATGTATAAAAACGTTGAAAATAAATATTAATAAACAAGTAATAAGTATTAAAAAGTACATATAAAAAAAACTGGCGAAAACCAGAAGACTCAATTTATGTTTGATTTAATCTTCATACTGATTGCATGTAACCTACCATTTGATATAGTAAATAATAAAATATTTTATTCTTTCTGGAATAAATATATCCCCGAGTGGATATTACTAAGTCGGAACAGCTTGGAAGGAGATTATTTAATTATGCAAATGTTACATCAGTAGATGTCGAACTGTCATTCTCTTCAGATTAAGACATTTTATCACCGCCGCGAATGAGTTTCGCTGAAACAAGAGTAGAAACATTCCTAGTGATGCGATCTATGAGGGATCCCATCCAGATTGTGGAACCGATGATGGCAACGATGCGTTAAACAATTTACGTGTTTCAAAATGATACAATGACATAAATCTTCTAATAATTGTTCATTTTGTTGTATGTTGATGATCTGCACGCCTTTAGTGCGCTGCCAATTATGACAGCTCTACTAATAAATCATAGTAGATATGAACTGAACTACAATACTTGCTTGCTATTTCAAGTGACCTTCTTTTTAATACTGGAATTCTTATCTGCCTATTTGTAGGCATTAAATTATATATAAAATACAGGACTTTTACAAAAATAGTCAAATTTTCAAACGGCAATGTCAAAAAATGTCACTATGTATTTCCTCAACGAAGCGTTTCAGGAAAAAGTGGTAAATTATACTACAGGTGAATGAAATAAGTCAAGTGGGATGTTTGAGGCAAATTCTTATGTGCATTCACCCTCACGGGTTCGAAAGTTGTTGAAAAATAGTAAATTTTCTATTTTGACGCACCTGTAGAATGTAATGGCGTCTGCCAGAAATTTTTCGACTAGAAGCTGAAGCTTTGAGATTACCTCCATCAAAATCTAAAGAAATTTACCACAGTTTACGTTATTCGATGCTTAGAAAATAGAAAACGCAGTGCAAACAAACTCGGAAGAAGTTTTCTCGGCATATTTTTTACAAAACGGTGATTTGGAAGTTGGAAAAGCAACAAAATTGATTTTTTTTGTGAATTGCGAGATATTTACTACACTTTACAATTTTTATTCAGGTCTTATTGTTTTCATTGCATTTGTAAATAACGGATGACTGTTTAAAGTGACTTTTCTTGAAAACATATCTTCTACGTTGTTGATTTTGCGACGCTGTACGCTGGAGCTGATTTTTTAAGGTAACGCACTCGCGGGGTTCTTTCGTCGGAGATAAATTAGGGGGCGGACTGAAGGGCTGTGGTAGGGATGAAGGATTGGGAAAAGGGTTGAGAAAAGATTGAGAAAACTCCCACTTACGGACGGGCATAAAAGGGAAAAGGTTAATCCAATGTAAGGGAAAATATAGGTAGAGGAAGTATTTATATTCATAATATTGATTTATTGTCGGAAAAATTACCCGGAGGCCTTGAAAAATTAGAATAAATAATACTTTTTGCCTCGTCGCGGCACGTTTCGTTACATTTCCTAAATAAAACAAAATAAAAAATATAAACAATTTTTTTAAAGGAGGTAGCTTTTTTACCATTTTTTTTTTGGTAGAGATTTTGAGATAAAGTTTTGTTTCAACGACTCTCAACAAGTATATTTATTTATTTAGTTTAGTTCAACCAATGAGAAGGAAACAAAATTGTAGGATGAATAAATACAAGATAAAATAAAAATATTGATATTGCACATAAACAACGATATAACATTAAGAAAAGCAACAAAAAGAAAACAAAACTGAACATATTAAAAAATACAATTGTAACTGAATACAAAAACCTTGTCAAGTTAACAATTAACGTAAATATTGGAATAACATTAAAAAAAAGTGCCAAATACAAGCAAATAATTGTGTTAAAAAATTATACCATTGTCAATGAATAAATATCAGCACATGAACATACATTTTTACAAACAAAAAAGAGATTAAAAAACAAAAGAAGTCAATTATGACACAAAAACAGTTTTTAAAGTCTGTCAAAGAATTGAATATGTCCTATTCTCAGTGTTAGCATAATTAATAAGCATTTGTGTGGAGGAAAATAATTGCAAGTGTTGATGCAAGACGGATAAATATTATGTATATCATTCTTCTGCTGGTAAGGATGTCCATCTCAAACCTATCCAAAAATATATGCGAAGTTCCATCCAAAATAAAACTTGTTGTTTTAAAACATCGCTTTTTCTAATAATATGTGTTATTATAAGGAGACCAAACTACGAAAAGATACTCTAAATTGTGTCTAACAAAATTTATAATATTAAGTACCTAGAGTGGAAATATTTTTAAAATTTCTATCAGTTCCTGGTACATACTCAGCAATATGTAAAAATGATGTCAATTTGGCAACAAATATAAAATCTAGAGTCTTGGATAACTAGGTCTATACAACACATTGTCATTTGACTTGTAGTGAAGCCGAATAGAATTAGTTTTATAAGAAAAACTCATGGGGTTTCCAGTCAAATTGTGTTTGTAAATTTTTTACAATTAGATACAGAGTTGTCGCCAGTGTATGTTTTCAAATCATCAGCCCACAGCAAAAAGTGTATGCTAAAATTATTCACGATATCATTGATAAAAAGAATGAAGAACAGTGGGTCAAGTACCGGATCCTGAAGTACGCCCGATGTTTGATTAAATATATTAAATTTGTAATTAAGATACTGTACAATTTGATTTTAACAAGTGTAAAAAAGATTCGCTGATGCCTAAGTATTCAAACGAATGCTTTGGAGAAATCTACATATATGTATAGATCACATCCACTTGACCTCTTTGACCCAAAGTTTCAATGAATTGGTTTGATTGACTAACAAATATTTGACTTTTCTGTGAAAAATTTGTTCCCGAATAATTTCAAACAGTTTCTGAAAAATTAAACAATGTAATAATAGATTTATAATTTTCAATGTTATGTTTGTTCCCCATTTCGAAAACAGGATTTAATATGAGAATTTGATTGAAAACTATTTATAGTGTTTTGGAAAATAATAAAACTAGTCTCTTATAATAATGACCAATATATTTTTTATCTGCTCCCACCACAGTGAATAGACTATTAATACATGTTTTTAAGGAGATAAGTGGATTTTACCGTAGAAGTAAAAGAAGTTGGTATTGCCAGCGAGAGGTAGTGAGTTGAGTAGTTGAAGTGTCATTGTAAAGAATCCTGTTGGCTATTTCATTATTGTTACTTAAACTGTTAGCAACATAACTTTCTATAATTGTGGCTGATTTCCACCCACCATGTCTCTTGATTGCTTATATATTAACTCATGTATTAGCCAGTAACGTTGACGATGTTCTTCGGAATGAATGGCCTGTATGTGCTTCAGGATGTTCTAGTTTCAAAAACAGCAAAATTGCAGCTTTTATGTAGCTTTGTTTATAAACACCTTAGAAACGACAAAATCCAAACAACCAAGGCGACTTTGCAATATTTCGAATAATGTCAAAATGAATTGATTAAGAAATCTCAAAAATAAAACCTTTATTTCATGAACCATAAAAAACTGTGGTAGCAGATAAAATGTTATACACCACGCAGCAGTCAAGTATAATTTACCAGTCTCGGACTCTATTTCTCTCGTTTCCTTATAGTTCCGTCTTCATGGAATACTGATATATACTTTATATTGTATATCAGGCTTAAAATTTGTAAATACAACAAAAATTGGCTCAGGTACCTTGATCTAAATTGCTTAATTATCATTCAAGAAAGCTAACACGGCCAATTCGATTCCTCGAGCTCGAAGTTTCTATTTTGTCTTATGTGTGAACGCGCCTTTACAAATCTCAAAACACCAAACCGTCCTTAAATGTCTTAAACATGTTTCTACGATTTCTAAGAAATTCCAGGCCTCCACAGTGACTCTAATTCTTGTCGTAGACATGTAGTTTGGTCGAAAATCCAATATTAACAGGACGTACGGGCAAAAAACCATTCAGACCCCATTATTCCTCGACGGCCATTATTAAACCCGCGCCGCAGAACTGCAGCCAGCATCTCATTAATAAATTGAAAAGAAAGCCGCAATGAAAAAATCAAAAACCCCTTTATGTAAGCACACAATATTATAACGAGAGCGAAGAAGAAGAACGCTCATAATCTTAGGAGTATTTAAAAACGCTCGAATAAGAAGGTATAATAAATACTACGCCGGGCAGCCTTTAATCTGGACCACTCGGCTCGGCAGGACCGGCTCCGGGAGATTTTTTAAAGGGCTATGAACAAAATTTAATATGAAATGTCAGTAGTTTTTCCGAAGACAAACAATTGATAGCGTGTTGAGAAAGATGGGATTGAAAGTGATTTCGACAAAGTTAAATTTGGTGTACTGCAGGGAATTAGATTAGGACCACTGTTATTCGTAGTAGTGCTGGCAAAAACCGTAAAAAAGTGAAACCGGTTACCGGGTTCCGTAAAAACCGATTTCAGATAAAACCGGTTAATTGTCTAAAAAAAATCTGGAAGTCAAATTTGTTTACGAAGAAATCGATCTCTAAAAAAAAAGGTCAATTACAATCTTACAATCGGGCAAATCGATATCTAAAAAAAAAGGAAGTAGATCATCGAATAATCGGTTAATTGAATAATCGGATATTTGAAGATTCGAATAACCGGTTTTCGGATATTGAAGAATGGAATAACCGGTTTTCGGATTTCATAAAAATCCGAATTATCCGAAACCGGTTAACCGACTATCCAAAAAACCGGTTTCAGTTGCCAGCACTAATTCGTAGTGTTGTCGTTTTTAAAGAGCAACAATCGAAGCTATCTAAGTAATTTGGTACATGATTTTATAAATATAAAAAGTTGGTAAGATTAAGGCTCAGAATAAAGAAAAAAAATTAACAACGATTATGTTGTAACAAGAAAATGGTTGATGAGATTTTATTCAATTTTGGTATGCAGCTTTAATTTTTTACAATTTTTTGGAAAGGTTAGTAATTTTTGCTCCCAAGATATAAAATTTATCGAAATTGATGTGTAAGAATTCTTGTAAGGGTAGAAAAAATATATAAAATCATTCACAAGAATAAGAAAACTCATTACTTTTATCTAGACCATTTGCTATACTAAACACAGTACAATGCTGGTGACTTTTTTTACTTGATCCGCATAGTTTCGCTGAAAAGAGATCATGTATAACCAATTTAACATGTTTTGCACAATATACAAGGAAACATTTAGATCATAGTGACCATTCTGTTACACAAGTTCAGAAAATCTAAATATTTTTGAATCTTACTTAATAGACAATTAAATGGACATAGAACATACTAGCGCCAATTCTGGGGTATCACAAGGCTCACATTTCAGCCCTCTACTGCTCCTTACATTTATAAACGACCTTGCAACCCATATTGCTTCTCCAAAGTTATTTTTTGCTAATGATTTTAAAGTATTTAGTTATGTAATTTTACGAGAGAAGTGCGTATTTCTACAGTAGGTACGTTATAGATAAAATTATTCAGTGGTGTACATTTTAAATAGCATAAATTAATTACATCGAAATAAAGTTGTATTTTTGTTCTAGAAAGAAAGCAATGTTATGAGTAGAGCATTTGTTCATTTTGTTTGTACGTTGTAAAGAAATTCATTTCACATCTCATGTTAAACATAGTGTTGATGATATGTAAGCAACTAGGTTTTATTATATACAGGGTGCAAGAATTATGACTGCCATAACTTCAGCATGAGATAGAGTAATCATAAAGGAACAAAAAAGTTGTAGATTACAGCAGCGTAAGATTAACAGTTTTCAAAATACAGCGAGTATTAATATTGGGGAGTTTCATCACAACGTGACAACAGCGCTTAACTTAATGTTACACAGCTGATGCACACCACGTGTGCACGCGACAGACTTGTTCTACGGAAAAAATGTAAACGATTATTATTGTGAACCATTTAGTAAATTTCAAGACAATTGTTTTCCAGTTTTGAAATAAATAAAATAGAATGTATCGATTTTGTTGTACGAATATAGTATTGTGCTTAAATTTTAGCTCTAGTAGTTTTTTTTTAGTTTTAGTAATTATGAATCTCTTAAAACAGGAACTTAACTTTTAATCAAATTATGAATTTGAAAAATATGTAATTAAAGTACCCAAAATTCACGTCATCCAAATAATCATACGTATTCGTAATAATTTAGGGACTTACCAAAAAGCAAAATTCAGTAATATAGTGTATAGTTGCAAAAATTTAAAGAACTACGAAATTTAAAATCATTGTGCTATTCATTTGTAAGATCGAAGGTATCTGATGGCATTCTATATGACATATTAATAACATTGAATCTCTACAATGAAGAGAGTTTGATTTTTTTTACTTTTAAAATACTTAAATAGAATCTACTTATCCACCTACTGTGACGTCCATAACATAAACACTAGAATAAAGAATGATTTGCGTATCCCTCATTCTAGAGTAAATATTACTTTTAAAGCTCCAAGTCGGATTGGTGCCAAAGTGTTCAACAATCTTCCGGAAAATATAAAAAATATTAAAAGTTTAAATGCTTTTAAATTCAATCTAAAATTGTATCTTGTTGAAAAGTGCTTATATAGTTCCGCAGACTTTTATACCCAATCAAGCATTACTTGTAACGTTTATTTACTCTTTTTTATATTGTTTTATATATTTTATGTTTTTTTTATATATGACGTGTGTTTAAATATTTGTTAATATGTAATTTTTCTGTTTTTTACAACTTGATATGACGTTTCTTATACATTTTTTATGTCTCAAAGAATAAATATCTACCTATCTATCTACCTAAAGTATGGAAAATTAGGTAGTTTTATCCGGATTTAATGTATTACTACTAGAAAACACATATTTACACTATGTTTCACATTTTTATACAAGCTTTTACAGAATGGAGTTGATTGCAGTACTCTTTGAATATAAAATTTAAAATTTGTACTTTAATTCAATTTTAAGAAGTTTCTGTAACTAGGTACGAAATCTGTTGAAATTAACTAAATAAATAAACAAATAAATAAGAGATTGTAATTACAATTGCAATAATTATTAAATATGTTGTCATTTTTTGAACGGGCGTCCTTATCTCGCCCACCGAAGCCGGTCCTGCGTCTCACAGAACGCTAAAATAAAACAGATTGCAGACTCCATGCCTTGCATTTGCCTGGGATTAATTAGTTTAATTCTTAGCCCGAGACTGGGGCACGACTTAACCAAAGAAGAATGTGGATGAGGTGAAACTCTTATAATGGAAACGGCATTCGTAAAAGATGGATGCCAGGAAATTGAGGGTATTATCATAGGGTGGGCTCGGGACCCGCGATACTTTCGAGAGTCCCTCCGAAAGTGTGCGTTAATATTTTATTTTCGATTTTCTTAGATACAACTTGCAAAAATCGTATACATTCACTTTTTTTACATAGTTTCCAATACGAAAACATTATAAGAGCCTATGTAATTATAAACTTTTTATTTTTTACTTAGGTGATATGGCTTGTTTGTTGCTAGGAAACGGAATAGGAACACGTCATATCACTCTAGGGCGAACTAAGCGGACCTAAATATTATCGCCTGCATTTTCCGATATGTCAGAAAAAACCGTCGTTCTTTAATTTTATTTGGTCGCAAAGATATAGATATACTGTCGATACAATTGGAGACCGTGCATTTCATTTTCTTCCACAACAGAACAAGATTTTGGTACTCTAGTTTTTGTATCGTTAATTTTTACTACAACAACGATTTCTTTGTTATTCATATCATCTATCGAGAGCTTTACCATGTATATAATTGTTAACAAATAAAAGGCACTTTTTTCCTTAATTAACAAATAAAATAACTCCGTGGTTTTTAACTTTTGAAAGAAGTTATATACACCATTCGAAAGCTCGTAAAAAAACCACAAATTGAAAAAAAAAGTTTCTACGACCAATAGGTCCGGAGTTTTTTTACAACTATTTAAAAAAAAATAATTTTTTTTTTAACTAGAATATACTTGATGTCCCTTCGAAGAAAATGAGCCCAAAAAGAAAGTTTTAGTCAATACCATGCCCCCGGAATAGTCATTTGAAAAAAGGCCTTTTTTGCAAAAATTGGATAAAAAATGGAATTTTGCAAAAACTATTTGACCGATCGAGACCATCTTTTGCGCATCTCTTAAGGATATAAAAACTCACATTTTAGGAAAGTTTGGTAAGATTTTATTAATTATTTAAAAAGTTATTAACAATTAAAGAAAAAGCACTTTTTCCGTTTAATTTTGCAATAATTTTTTTGTTTACAAAGCAATTTTAACTTATAAAATCTCATTTTAAAGATAAGATCAAATCGTCTGTTGCACATTTTTTGCTAAGATTAATAGTTTTTTTACAATAACGCGTAGAACGAAAAATGAGGAATTTTTGACCTATTTGTTGATAAAAAAACAATGACGCTATACTTTTTTCATGACCCATTTGATGAGACGCCTCTTGTATTATCATTCCCAATATTTTCCAACAATAAAATCACGCCCAGTAATTTTCACGATTTTTCGATGATTTTTCACCTTTATTTCTTGGTCTAATGATGCTTCTCTAATAAACTTAAAAATATCCTCTTTTGTCAATATATTAAATTTTTTAGAATATATCCTTTCGATATTTGCTTCAAATAAGCCTCTAATCGAAAATATTCTCCTATATTTACTTTTCTACGCACTAATAATGTGGTCTTCAATATGGAATACTTTGTCCACAATATGTTAGGTTTGAATGATTCTAACTAAAACATATATAAAGAATATAAATTATCAAAAATTATAAATATTTCACTAACAGCTGTCACTGAATTTCTGTTTGTCCAAGTCCCAAAACGTTTATATTCTTTATTATAAAGAAATTTAGATTTCTCAGGCTTTCTTCATTAGCTTTATTGGCTCTAGCAGCAACTATTGCTGAAATATTATCCATTCTACCCTTTCCATATGTCTCCTCAGAATCAAACATCAACCTATCAAAATCAACAAATTTCATTCATATCATAGATAGCGGGCATCATTATCCCTGTATCTCCCTTGGTACATAAATATCTATTATAGCACGATTTTAGTTGAAAGATCTATCAAAAAAAAACATCCGTGTTTTGTTGATTATTTATTTTTAATAATCAGATCAAGATGAAGATGTTTCTGCATTCTTAAATTCAATTCTAACACCCCTTAGCGTTTTTTCTCTGAGCGTTTTGTCTCACCAGGCAAACAGCACCATGTTTTATAAAAACAATGTTGAACTTGACATGCCTGTGAATAACACTTTAAATTTGAATTTAAAAGCGTTGTTAGGTGATGTTTATTTGTTTTGTTGTGGAATGTTCGTTAAATCGACAAGGTGTTATTACAGTTTTAAAGTTTCTAATATATTGTTATTATTACATGGAAAATATTAATACAGTTGCAAGTTTCCTAAATTATGATTCTGTCACTGGTTCAACATGTGAGTAGAGAAATAAGTGCATATCAGTCCCTGTAGCGCAGAGGATAGCGCGTTGGACTTCTAATCCAAAGGTCGTGGGTTCGATCCCCACCAGGGATGGCACTGTGGTTAATTTTTTTTATGTATTCGTGTGAAATTCAAACTTATATTAGATACAATGGATTACGATTACGATTATAAATTATAACAATTATGTTGTATCGTGTAATATTCATTGTTTTTAGTTTTATTGTTACTACCGCACGTAGTACAGAGAAGTGTTAACATTGCATAGTTTTAGGCGCTCACAAAGTAATAATCAGTCATATAATATGGTACAAACAATTATTTTTTACATTTTTGGTGTAATAAGAAGCTAAGTAAAGAAAACAACGTGTTTTCTTTTTTATTTGTTGGATATTACATGATTTAATTTGTCAATTGGTTATAAAAGCAATTCACTATAAAAAAAGATTAAGCCTTAAGAATGATTAGTTGCCTAATACCTTCTAACAAGTTGACAAATGTCCAAATATTTAACCTTTTTTATATCAGTAGTTAAAACCAACAAAAAATAGATACCAACTAGACATGTAAGTTAAAAAAACTGTTTAATTGAGAAGAACTTAATAACCTTCTTTGAACAATCAATCAGTCTATACCAGATATTAATAATCTGGTCAAATTTAGTTAATTCCAGAGAGGTCTCGAGAAATACGAGCCACAACATTTAGAAAACTATATAAAAATTAAAATAAGTATAAGAAGAGTAAAATAGGTACATATAGTTATGGTTTGAGTTTATATTTTGGAAAAATGTTTATAATTTTAATTCATTGTGTAAAAAATTGCGACATAACTTTAAACCTGCTAGAGCAAAATACAGCGTGAAGTTATTCAGGTCTATTACTTGCAGAAACAGATCTTAGCAAAATTGCTTCTTGTATATTTAAATTTTTAAAACAATTTCGGAAAAATAGACCTTTTTAGTAGTAACGTCACATACGCCAAATAATAGGCAATCCCATAGTGCATATTGCCATGAAGAATTTCTCAATATTTTTACTAGATCGATTTTCGACTTTATGTACTTTGGACATAACGGCTTCTTTGTCATGACCTTAAATATTGCGATATTCTGGCAATATTAGAAATATTTAAGAATCTTCAAACCTCAAGTGATAAAGCAACATAATTATAGAATTTATATATTTAAATTTATAGAACAATATTGACTTTTATAGTAATTAATAAATTAAAATTATTTTAGTGTTACTGAGCATGCGCATTAAAGATAATTTCATGTAAGCCAAGTAACCTCGCAACATCATTTAAGGAAAGTTTGATTAGGGTTAAGAGTACGTCTATAACAAACCACTTNTTTGAGGTTTAACCTTAAAAGTTTATGACGTTTTGTGTTGATATGTTATATCGTTTTCGATATGTATTTATTTGTGTTAAAATTATTTTAGTGTTACTGAGCATGCGCATTAAAGATAATTTCATGTAAGCCAAGTAACCACTTGAAGAAAAAACATTCGATAAACACACTGACACGGTACAACACCAAGAAAAACAATAGCAATACTTAGAGAGAACTAGAAAATGCCAAGATTGAACAAAACAAGAGCAAATACGCTAATGATGACAGCGATAACATATCAACAAGATCTCACCTGCGTATAAGGCTAATCTTTCCGAGCTTGAGCATTAGGAATAACACGGCTAATGTTAAATTTTTACTTTATTTAAATTTAGGAATATTCTTTTATATCGTTATTTGTAAGTTTTAAGCACATTGCTGTATCTATTTTACAAAACACGTGTTGGTTGTTCTTAAATACTTCCAAATCCTTGTAAAAATAAATTATTTTGAAGTTCATTTTTATAGTACCTATATAAATAGTACACAAGGGTCAGATTAGGTCTGTACAATTTCAATTATGACAATTTGGTGCGGGTTGCCTAAATATGTGACGTTACACTAAAAGAGTCTATTGGAAGTTCATCAAAGTTTACTAAAACGGGGAAAGTTTTCTGATTCTTGATGTTTTAGAAGTTAACTTAAAAGTTAATTTTATCTGTAGTAGTATCAACTTTTGTCAGTCTATTAAATTGTCAAATTGAAGCCATATATTTGGTGCTAATCTGGCTTCTGGACCGGAATACATCTCAATATGTATAACCTAAAAATAGTTTTGCAAAAAAAAGAGGACTAAAAAACAGTGCAAAAGAGGCGATGTCTTATATTCAAAGAAGTTCTTAAGCTCTTAACCTAAGCTTTCAATAAAAATTTACTCTGTAACACCCAGTTTTTTTGGTTTATACTCCGATTTTTATATGATAATCAAATTGTACAAAAAATGTACCATGCAAAATTTTAACCAAATATCTTTAAATCTGCAGAGTTGTTAATAAAAGCCTTTTTTTTTTAAATTGCAATCGTCACATCCTGTAACTTGAAAAAGAGACGTCTAAATAAAAAATGTTATAAAGCAAGTCCCATTAATTCATCCAAAGAACTTGTAGTTAATGTCTGTTCATTATGAAAACGACAGTAATATGACCTGTTACAATTTAAAAAATAAAAACCAAGTAAAGCACGAGACTAAAGTTTTAGGAATTTTTTTTTACGATTTCAAAGAAATGGGATAAGTTAATATTAATAGTGCAATCTAAAAATTCCAACCAATCGGGCAGCAGAATCGAAAGAGAGAGACCTTTTAAAAAATAAGAAATTTACTTCCCTTAAAATTAATGACATTATGACTGAATCAACCTGTATAATTTTAATTTAAATCTTATTTTCTTTTTCATCACATGTCTCTCAAGAAATAAAGTATTCTGCAAAGGTTAGCCCTTATTGGGAAATAATTTTAATTTGACGCAGATGGCGCCCACTACTGTCGCATTTTGAATTTCCCGCTTAAATGAACAGTTGTTCCCACTGCGGCCCCAATTAAGTGATAGGCTGTGCTAATCATTGACTTCACGATCTATCCGCTGATACCAGCTAGCCGTTCGCAAAATTGTAACAAACCAGAACTCACTTAACGATTAAACAAGAAACTGGGTTATAACCCAACGTGCTGATTCCGTCCCTGTCGATCGGGCAAATCGAGCACATCTCTCATTGATTGATATATCCGAGTGATGGAAGCAATTACTCAGGCCGGGCGATTACCGGCGGCCGCCCTGTGATCAGAAGGACTCCACGCGTGATCACGTACCACACTTGGTACTGCCGCGGTACCGACATGTAGCCATCCCGCCACCTGGACACCAACGTATTCTGCCGGAATTTTTACGGCGGACGGTGGTAATGCACGCGGGAAAAATGTCCAGCTACGTGACAGAGCTGGATGAAAATTGATATTCCACACGTCCTTACGGGGGCGTTTTGAAATCTACATGCCTAAATAGCAACACGATAGTTAAACTGTTAAAAAAATTGATCTGGAACGTAATAGAACACTAAATAGTGGTGTGTTTTGGTCACTTGAGGTTTTAATGAAACTGAATCTGTTATTTTCTGAACACCATGTAGAGATAGCTTTCTCAAATAGTGAGTTTACGACAATTTATCAAATTTTCTGTAAAATTTAGCAATGTTTCGACTACAGATTCTTTCTCAAGGCTATTTCGCTTTAAAAGGAATTTTATGTCAATAATGAACATTTCCATCACACAAGAGAAGATAATCATGAAACTTTTGCCGTCATTAAAACAAGGCAAACAAAAAATTGTTAATCCCATAGCCATTTCGGAACTGATGGTCTCGAATTAGTCTAGGCGATTTTTTCACAATCATTTTTCAATAATCCCTAAGATTCCTGTTGAAAGTTAAAATGGTCACTGATATCCGATGGACAAGGCACCCTTGGGACTAAAGGTCAAAGGCTTCTGAATCTAAAGGCCAATGACATCTGAAAACAAAGGTGAACAACTTCTGAACACAAAGGTAATACCTCATAATCAACAGTCCCTGAGGTCAAAGACAAATAATCCTGATACAAAAAGTCTATCGCCTTTGAAATCTAAGATCAGTGACCTTGAGGCCAATGACATGTGAAATCAAAGTTACTGACCAAAGGCCGATTACTCCTGAGACATGACTGACTGTTCATGACATATCCAGGCCAAAAGACAAAAACTCCCCCAGAATAAAGATCATTTGACCTCTGAGGCAAATATCGATGGCCTCTGAGGCAAAAAGCCAATGATTTCTTAGGCAAAAGGTCAATGACCCCTGATGTCAAAGATCAATGACCCTGGAGGCAAATTATAAAGACTCTCTGGGGACAAAGATCGAAGCATCTTGGAAACGAAGGACAATAGCCCCAGGAGGTCATAGGTCAATGGCCCCTACGGCCAAAGGTCAAAGCAGATTTGAAGATTTTTGTGCATTTTATTCTATTCATGTTTGATTAATTTTTATACTTTCTGAAGCCATTTCAATGTACTTTGATGTATTTTACAGCTGTTTTGTTTTGTTTTTTGTCAATTCTAAAGTTGATTCGTCGAATTTTGACATATTTTCAGGGTGTTCCGATTCATTTGGAATTTTTGGACGCGTTTTGAAGCTTTTGGGGTTCTTCCAAAACACGAACATGAATTATACACCTTCGAAGTCGAGCACACTCCATTCAAAGATGATGGTTAGCAGTTACGCAATCCCATTAGCATTACCGACAATAAACGAAAGCATTTATAACCGAGAACTAAAAAATCGCACCTCCCTGGTAGACATTGGGCCCTAGGCCCTCAATACTTTTAGCAATGGGAGATATCTCATGTTAATAATTAAAAAAACTGGCTTGTAAATAGCGTAATGTAGTGTAACCACCCACTATGCAATTCGTGGATCGCCTCTTAGGGCGATCTAGGCCTTATTTAGAGCTCACTTCGGGAGAGTTAAGGCGGAATCGGTCACATAAACATAGCCGGCTATGATTCTAATTGTTCTGCATTAGTGGGCTCACAATTAGAGGCGTACGCTGGTTACGTCAATTATTTCATGTCTCATTATGCCCTCGTTCGTTAATAAAGACCTCAGACTGTCATTCAAGAGTTAATCCGTCGCTCAGGAGAAGTAACCATTTTAATTGGTACGTGAATATTTATCAAAAATGTAAGTGGGAAAGAAATGTATTGATAGTTGTTGAAATAATATGTTGCAGCCCCCTCCACCACACAACTCGTTGATCCATATGTAAATTTTGACTCCAGTGATTGAAAAGTTAGAACTCACAGTCACAATAGCAATATTTTTGAGCTGACTCGAATTTCCGCATAAAATAGCGACGTTTTCAGTGGTTGAATATTCCCTGAATCTTTTTATTATGGGGCGTTCGAGTGTCGCAGATGAAATGTGGCGTCGCATACCTTGGAATACCAGATATTTGCAGTGATTAATAGTCAGCAATTAAAAATCCAATTAAGAATAAGACATATAATACAAAGTATATCGCATCAAGTCGCAGCTTCGTCTCCAGTCCCGGGGGATAATAACTTTCGTTTGATAAGTTATAAGCTAAAATAATTACATGTAATATTTTACGTCTTTCTTTGTAATTGTGGCGTAATACTGAGTATTAAGAATTTGAAAATCTAAAATCCTTTCTCATTCCGTATTTAATTCAGCTAAACCCCAATGGAAATCAGAATTAAAACGTAGTTTTCTTGTAGGACTGCATCGCCCGCACCATTCCACCACGGTCGCCTTAATCCAGCAAGAAATCAACTTGAGTCTGCGTCAAAATAGGAACATTTTATGTTTTGTTTTCTCAAAAAATTTGTGCAAAATATGCAACTAGTACAGTAGGTCATTCAACTCGTAGACATAATCTAGTACTTTATACTCGAAAAAACAAAATAGTCTCAAGATTTCAAGACTAGTGTTCAAAATAGAACACACGCATATTTTGGATAATATCAGGGGTACTGGAAATAATATCTATTCAATAGTAACAACCTTTGTATACTTGTTTGTCAAATCTGCTTTCAGTTGGTTTATGTTCAATGAGGTGTTTTGTGCCAAAAACTGATCTTAGTCCAACATCGCGATGACATTAAATTGTTAACAAACAAACAGAATAGTCATAAAATCATTCACGAACGAATGATAGCTCCATTATAATTACCAAATAAAATATTGTTCAAGTTCTGAATCCATTGATGGTGTCCAAAGAAGTGAAAGGTCTACAGACTCAACCAATCTTAATGGTTTCAGGATATAGTCAATGGTTTTTGAAGAGCTAAGCGTTTTGACAATTCTATTTGATCAACTAATCACGAGTATACCTTCAGCAAGTTAGAATCCAAAATTCATCAAACGTTCTCTAATGGAATTATTGGTTTACTGCGAAACGCCTTATCCAATTTTGAAAATCATTTCAATGACAAAGTCCAAAAGCATTTTACGAATACTATCAATTGCAACTTTGACAAAAAAATGCTTAGGCCTCCATTAGCTATAATAAAGAATTTGCAATTTGTAAAATTAATTCTCTCGCAGATAGTTAATTCATTAGTCAAGTTCAAATCTATGGATTGTTGTGTGGTGAATGAAAGGTATAGGCTTATTAGTCTACCATTAGTTCCTTGTTAAGTTAATAGAACGAATTATTTGTAATGATTTTGCCATGTTTTTATTAAACAGCGGCATTGTATTAACCATTCAACATGGTCTGGGAGGCATTCCATTAGCTTCAAACTCCAAACGTTTGGACTTTGGTCAACCCATTGATATAATTATTTGGACTTTTCGCGAGTTTTTGATACAGGACCAAAGTTGAAGTATATTATCGTGTATCGGATTCTTTGTTAGTAACAAGCAATTTACAGTGCAGGTTGATGACTCAGCGAAGTGAGAAGTTTTATATGGTGTGATCAGTGCTAGGTCCTTCCTTATCTTTAGTTTATGAATCGCAGGTTACAGAAAATTGTAGATCCGGACGTCTTGAATTTTCTCCTTCTCGTTCTTTAACTTTAACAAGATAAAATCCAGGTGAAATATTCGTCCACAACGGGGATGTGAAATCACGTCAAGTCATGATTTATAATTATAGAAGGAAACATTTTCATATCTGCAAGAGATAGTATCCACATTTTGTTATTTATATAAGAAACCATATATGACTCTATATCAGCACAGTCATTTTAATGGATATTCACGAGGCTTGTAGAAGAGCAGAATTACTAAATATGATGACAAAATTCCTAATATTTGTCATTTAACGTGTCATTTCATATTACATTATGCAAAAACACTTTGCGTCTTAAATTTAATAAAAATTGTAAATTATTTCATTAGATAGGCGCTAATAGCAAATGTACCAATCAAGTGGTTGATAATAAAGCAGGAGCAGTCCATTCTACGGCGACTTTAGCTGATTTTGGGACAGAGACTATCTTCATCAAAAGACATGGGATTGAAAGTTTACTTCAGTTGCGTACATAGAAGAGAATAAAATTCAAGTTTCAAATAGAATATCTTGCGCTTACGACTGGAATCAATTCATTCACTACAATATCAGGAAACAGTGTTGCCAGATTTTTCTCTAGTTCTAGGGGAAATGCTTAAAATTTGTAAAACTAGGGAAATGGGAAATTTTATGTAATATCTAGGGATTTTGTACTTTTGTGCAAAATAGAGAATTTCAGATTTCTATTATTTAGATAGATTTAATCTAATAAGGGATTAATAGGAATAAAGAAAACACAGCTTGTAATTAGACTTAGTGCGGCACGGAGTTTAACAGGACCGTAGTCAGATCAGATTACGAATGAAAATATTAATATGTTTACAGAAAATATGTCGCAACTTAGTACTATTACCAAAGACCAAGGCTAAGTAGAGAATAAAATACCTATAAAAATTTAAATGAGACCACTTATCCGATAAACCTTAGTGTCGAGACAAGGCTTCCGTGGCATGTTAGAAGGAGTAAAAACATATTACTACGTGCCTTTCTAAGTTTTCTGTAGTGAAACGGAGACATTTATCACTTAATATTCACTTGTGTAGGGAAAATGATCGTTCAACATCTACTATTGACTACGGACAGTATCAGAAATTGTTGAGACATGAACTACACATATATTAATATATTTTCTGGTAACTCCTGATATGTACCAGAAAAAACTTTACGTACATGTTTTCCAAAATGGTGTATCCTGGATTTTTTTCCAACACTCTGCATTTTTTCTTTTACCTTACTACTGACTGGGCGTATATTATTGGCATCGTATATTTTTTTTGTACATCATCCATTATATCAAATTATTGATTTAGGGATAGCCCATGTGATTCCAAATTACGGAACTTGGGGTTCTCTAGTTTGTTTAATGGAATATTTCTTGAAAGAAAGGCGCCTATAAGTTGATAGAAAAATACAGGGTGTTCAGCGCTGGACGAGGCATGGCTTTTCAAATGTCTGTCACAAGAATTTATAATGCGTTCACACACAGTACAAAACCTCACATTTCCTTTAATACGTATGTCCCTGTAACCTTCGGGATCACTGTCAAACCACATTTAAAATAATTCCCGTCTATTTCTTTTCTTTTTTAGCATTTTGCTTCACTTTTTCCCTCAACTAATAGTTGTTAATGTAAATTATGTTACTATTTATAAATAGTTATTTAAATACACAAGACGAATACAATTTACAGCAGACGTAAAAAAGAAAGGTATCGAGGCGACACCAATTCTAAAGGTTCCGTAAATAATTGAACAGTTCAAAACGCGAGTCAGCTGTGAAGGCCACCAACCCCCGCGCCGGCTCTGTTAGGCTCTGCACGTGTACTAAGCCTACTTATAATAAGTTTGTCATAGATATAAACACAGTTCCAGTATTTTTTTGCTAGTTTTCTAAGACTATCCTATTCATGGCCTTAATACTGGGAATCCCAATTTGCAATTTTCGAGAATAGAAAACTGTGTTAATGGATCAGCTTGTAGAATCTGTTCAACTAAAACAAATAAATTTTCAAAGATAAGCAATGTTATTGAAGCAATTTATCCAACTAAATTAATAAATAATAGCTGTAGAGACTTTTGTTTTAGAACAAAGAAGTCCTGGTGATTCTGGAAAACTGTATTTTTGACGCTAAAAAACGGAACTATGTTAACAATTTAACAGTTTTCAAATTGGTTGGATGCTTGGAAGTTCGCCGTGGTGGAATGAACCGGGCAGTTCGGGGTTCTCTCTTGACTCTTTCTTTTATTTAAATATCTCGCTTGTTTTATAATCTGTCTCTGTCCCTTATTCTTAAATCTATCACAATTCTGCGTGCGTTTTATCGTAGGGACTCCGACAAATTACTCTCAGGTTGGCGAGGGAGGCCCCCCCACCCCTCGCCAGAAGAGTTAGAAGAGAGAATTTTACGAAATTAATGTTTATAATTGCATTGTTTCTTGTGCAAGAAAATAATGGAATACATTGATTAAGTTTCTTAAGTCACTAATGAGTATTTCCCGGAACTAAGATACACAAACTGAATTATGGAAACTTTGCGGAATTTCGACGGGAAAGAAAAATTTAAATTAAAAAACTAAATTGGCAGACGCAGCTCGCCCCGAGAAAAACTTAATAACGATTTTAATTGCGACCAAATGTATAAATGTTTAGAAATATAGTTAACATCAAGGGAAACCGAGATTTGTATGAACTTAATCCGATTTCGTCATCGGGCATTGTCCAAACTCGTACCTATTTTTTTAACAGAGTTGTGACATTTATAAAATTATAATGTGCGTTTTAAAGTAAACAGGACTTTTCAAAAATAGTTATTTCTAGTCAGAATCCTATATCCTTCACTGATGCACTGTCAAACGCTGGCTGTGTTTTATAGATTTTACTTTTTAGGTATCCCCACAAAAAGAAATCAAGAGGCGACAAATCCGGTGATCGTGGAGGTCACTCAATGCTGCCTTTTCTCCCAATCCAATTCCATAGAAAACGTTGATCCAAATACTGATGGACAATTAACGCATAATGCGGAGGAGCACCGTCCTGTTGAAAAATCAAATGATCATCATATGGAACATTTTCAATAATATCAGTCAAGGCAGGGTCAATAGCGTCTTCCAGTAATTGCAAATACATCTGGCCAGTCAAATTACCAGGTAGAAAAAAAGGACCCACCAGCCGGTCACCGAAAATTCCAGCCCATACATTTAATTTTTCCGGTTGCTGTGTATACACCTCGTGAAAAACTTTTGGGTTTTAATCGGACCAGTAGCGGCAATTATGACGATTTACCGTCCCGTTCAAGAAAAAACTGCATTCATCAGAAAAACAGATGTTAAAAAGGAACTGTGGATCGTTCCCTGCTCGCTCACTCATTATTTCACAAAATTGCAAACGGCGGTCATAATCATCCTCATGAAGTTCCTGGACTAAATGTATTTTGTATGGATGGAATTTATTCTTCTTCAAAATGGTTTGTATGCTAGGTCGATTGATCCCAGACACAGATGCCAGCTGCCTCGTACTTAATGTAGGATCAAGATGAACTTGTCCCAAAACTGCAACTTCACTAGCTTCATTAACTATAGGTTTTTCAATTTCTCGTTTTTTATTGGCATTGTTCCCTGTCTCTTGAAATTTTTTTACTAACTCTAGAACATACTTCCTCCTGACATGTCGATCTTGATGTTGTTCATTAAATAGCTGGGCTGTTCTATTCGCACATTTATTGTTCATAAAGTAAAGCGAAATTATATCTACCCTTTCCGCAATGGAATAAACCATAGTGTTTAATTTTCAAAAACACAATTAATAAACTACCAACCAACTCTTCCAAATAATACTAGAAAATAATTTGGAATCCACTAATTTTACGTTCATTGTGTGTGTACACATAAACATTAATTTCTGTTTTTTACAATTGTGTTTTTTTTTACGAAAATGATAACAAATCGCCAAAAACCAATGTAACGCAAAAAAACTAAATTTATACCATTGGCGTACTTAACTCGAATGACTGCCATTTTTACCGTTACTAATTGTTTGTACATAAGTTTCAACTTTAAAGTCAAAATTCTTAATAAGTATTGGGCGGAATTATAAAATTTAAAGTCTGTTGTAAAGATAATTGTAATAGCTTTCAAAAGAAATATTACTCAACCCCCAATGCCATTTAAATATTTTGGGGTGATGCCTACCCTTGCTTGGGGGTGAAATCTAAAATCGACGAGTCTGAGCGTTTTTCTACAAACTTGATGCAGTTCCTGAAAATGGCTCTGTTTCGTTTTCATTTGGCCACCCTGTATTTTAATGTCTTGCTTATATTAAATAAACCTACAAAATAATTTAATTATATTTATTGTCCTTTATGTAATGTTAGTTTATTTAATATTTGTCTTTTAGTAGATTTCACTGAATTAAATATTTTAACTTCATGATTTATTCTCACATCGGTATACTTTTCATATATAGTCCTCACAAGTTCTTATGCATATTTTTAAATATGTTCACATTCAAAAAGTTTTTTAATTCATGACACACAATTTAATTTTATTTTTCTGTAGCTTCTACTATTTTCGATTTTTTTATAATAATTTGAGTACCTTTGGACAAATTAATTTCAAGCTTTGCAGATCCATGGTTCAACTGATGAACCAAGTTTATGGTGATGATTATTTATCCCCTGGCAGGGGATGATGATTTTAAAGTCAAACAAATATTTTCGATGTTTTTATAATATTGGGTGTACTGTTTTTAAACCAGTTATTAAAAAAATATATTATTATTTCTATTTCTTAAATTGTAATTTTTCTTTTTTAAACGACAGTTTGTTTACCACTCTTGGCAAGTTTAAAGCTGGCACTGCATTTTTGGATACATTTCTAACGCCGTTTTTATTAATATTTATGTTTATGTAAATTGTAATTATTTTACTTCACTAGTGAGTAAAAAAATTTAGTTACTAGTGATAGCGATTTGACTTTAGTCACTAAAAACAAACCTGTAAAACAAAACTGCAACTGTTGATCAAAATTGATCAAAATTATCAATCAAGATTCTCAAAGTCGTTCTTAAATTTTGCAAACTGTCATCACTTTTTGGGACTTGACATCCCATACTTTCCATCGTGTGTTACATGGAACATTTAAATCGTATGTTGCTGGAAGGCTGCGAGAGAGATTGCCGTGTCGAGCATCCCGACATCCAAGTGCACCAGAAATACGATGTGTCATTAAATTCATTACGGCTGGTAAAACAAATCGCTGGCCGAGAAAAACTGAGCTATCAGCGCTACACTTCATGGCTGAGGAGTGGAAGAATTCATTCACAAACAATAAGTCGGGCTAAAAACGGCGTAACTAATGCTCAACAACAACGAAGGAAGGCGGCGGCAAAAAGTCGAACGGCATGTGGGTTCCCACACGTCGAGTCTATTAGAAACAGCAGGAAAAGGAATTGGAATTCGATATCCTGTTCTCCGAATAGTTTCCGAGATGCTTATTCGGAAAGTAAAGGCTGTCAAAAAAAAGGTTAGATGTGAAAGGGAATTTCTTTTCCGCAGGAATGTACATTCATTATAAACTAATGCAAACAATTAAAGGATCAAAAGAATTTCTGAAATTTTTCCGTGATTTCTGACAGATTGTAATTAGGTGAAAAATGGTCGTATCGGGAATAAAAAAAACATTTTGAAGCTCTAAGATTCTAGTTTTTAGATCTTTTGGTCGAAATTTTTAGGAGCTACGGTTATCTAGCAATTCTAAGAAATAGGGCGACAAAAAAATTTTCTTTTTTTTTCCACGGACTTGGAAAATTTTTTTCAGCTAAGGCTTGTATGGACCAGATAGCTTGTTTATTCAGCTTCAATTTTCTTTTTTTTAATTTCGATACGACCATTTTTCATCGAAATATCGGACTTTTAATGGAAAAGGATCCTTTGTTTTAAGGTTCCCCAGAAGATGGTGTAATGTGTTTTGTAGGAAACCAATTTTTTTGCTTCCTAAGTGTCAAAAAGACTAATTGGAAAGGAAGAGACTGATCCAGGACAAAAAAGCCTTTATACCTATTACGACATAGGTATTTTTGGAAATTTATTTATTTCAGTTGAACAGTTTTTTTTTCAAACTAATGATAATTATCATTATTTTCTTTGTAAAAGTGGATCGAGTTTATTCCAAACACTACATAAGCTGAAACAGAAGACATTCTACTTGAAGATTATCTGAAACACAGTAAAATGAGTGATCTGAAATGTGGTAATTATTAGGAGAATGATAGACTAGGCGGTATCTGTTTTGGTTTGGGTGAAACGTATATCCACGGAGATTTTTGGCTTTTTGGCTTTCAAATATCACTAGGAATGAACATTTTTCTTTGCGCATAAAAAAAACGTGGGCTTAACTTGCGGCACAATATGTTTCTTCCTATTTAATTATGTATTTTTTCAAAAGTTGATTTGAGGCGAAAATGGAAGAGGAAAAAAATGTTTGTAATTAAATTTTACAAAATATGACTAGTTACAAATCGAATGCATCATGATTATTATTGTAAAAATCGAAAAAATCGCCAAAAATGGGGTAAAAAAACATTATTTTTTTGGGAATTTTTATGAGGTCTTTAAGTTGGGTATAGGATCTTCATACTTGGCTCAAGAAAAGTTCATGTTATGTAGAATCATTACCCCAAATTTCACCAAAATCGGTTCGATAGATTTTGCATAATAATTTTGCAATCCAGATTTTGAAAAAAAAATTGCAAATTTTCAAAATTTTGCACAGCAAAAACCAAGGCCCTTAGATACTTGAAAAT
>NW_019416279.1:1490403-1536097 GCF_000390285.2 Anoplophora glabripennis
GCAATTTTTTTTCAAAATCTGGATTATAAAATTATTATGCAAAATCTCTCGAACCGATTTTAAAGAAATTTGATGTGAAGATTCTACATAACATGAAGTGTTCTTGAGCCAAGTATTTGGCAATTTTTTCGATTTTTACAATAATAATCATCATTCATTCGATTTGTAACTAGTCATATTTTGCAAAATTTAATTACAAACATTTTTTTCCTCTTCCATTTTCGCCTAAAATCAACTCTTGAAAAGATACATAATTAAATAGGAAGAAAAATATGACATTTTTCGAATTTTTTTACGATATTGTGCCGCCAAAAGTTAAGCCCACGTTTTTTTTATGCGCATAGAAAAATTTTCATTTCTAGTGATATTTGAAAGTCAAAAATCTCCGTGGATATACGATTCACCCAAATATGGACTCTTTGAAACAAATACCGTCTGGACTATGACGGAAAGTTGTTTAATTTCCATGCCAATGTATCACTTTATCTCGTTGGTGATGTCACAACGTATGCGCGAACAATTCACACTAAAATCGTTACATGTTTCTACTGTAAATGTAAAATTAATTTATCGTAAATGTCAACATTTTGACACCCCTTATCACCATTTCTAACAATATTTTGAAGCATTTTTCGAAAAAATATTGTCTGATACACAGTTGCGAAGTCGATTTTGCACTCTTGGATGCAACAGCTACACCATGCAACCTAGAACAAAAAAAATAACTATATTAAATGGAGTACATTCTAAATAACAGTACACTATTCACAATGTTTAACCAATCGAGGCACTTTCATGGCAAATACTAGTAGCCCCAGAACATAAACGGTAAACAGAAAAAACCAAACATTAAACTCCAACTTGGCGTAAAGTAACATCTTCTGACTACTCGTATATTATCATTTCAAATATTCTAATAATAAATGATAGTCTTTAAGCGTTCGAATAACATGGTGGTGCGGTAATAAGCTGGTACAACAAGAAAATACCTAAAGCGCAACATGTAAGGTACTACAGAGTTGTGATGTTGTCAAGTTTGGAATTTCTCTACGACAAAAATTTCAGTGATAGCTCAGGAGATTGATGTTCGTTTGCGGTCGTTTAGAAGGGATAGGTGAATGGCGTATTCGCGATTCTAGCATCAGTTTCTCTAGAAATACAGTGTGTTTTCGAAATGGGGTTTTAATTTTAAGGGGTTGTACCTGATACTGTCATTTGTTGTATATGTATTTTTATTGATTTTAATAATTCCATTTGTTGACAAACATTTTTGTGAAAATGCCACATAGATACAATAATAACGACCTGGTGGACACAATCTTAATTCACGATTAATGGTTTCAAAAGTCTATACAAGCATCTCGACTATACAGGATGGTCGGTAAGATATGCAGGGTGGCTCAAATTAGAAAAAAGTTGCGTCTTTTCAGGGTCATTAAAATAAACCAAACAGATCAAAGATATTTGCCGACCTTCCTGAAATATTGTGAAAAAATTGAAAATAGCGATTTTAGAAAATGCCATCTAGCGTCATTTCACAATGGAAAGAGCTGAAATTTGATATTGGGGATAAGAAGATACGAGGAATCCATTTTTAACGAAAGAAAAAATTTCTACGGCAACTAGTTTCAGTTATGCAACATTCAATTGTTTTTAAAAATAAATTATTTTCAATTTTTTCACAATATTTTAGTAACGGCAGCTGATATGTTTGATCTGTTTGGTTTATTTTGATGACCTTGAATAGGCGCAACTTTTTTCTAATTTGAGCCACCCTATTACTGTTTCCCAAATGTCAATGGTGAGCCATGAAGAACGGACCACCTTGTATACAGTACGCTATCCTAATAAAGTACATCTCACAGTAACGTTTGGAAAATAATGTTCATCATTTGCAAACCAAAAAAAGTAGAAGTTGAGGGAAATAGTCCCGAGCGTCCTTCTGTCGGGATGATTCAAATAACCGTCTACTTGAAAAAAAAAAAAAGAAATAGCTTTTATTACGCACCAAAATTTATATCTACAAGACGATTCAGTCAAAATGTCCTAATAAAGACAGAAAATTGCGCGTCGGCAGACCACAGAGCGCTTGAACGTTGAAGCGAAACAGCTGATTTCCCCCAGTCGTCTTGAATTATGTAATTGGTTTCAAAATCAAACCGCAACGGATCCTAACTTTATTAACAACGTGCTCTGGAGGGATGAGTGTTGTTTTAGCCATATGGACACTTTAGATAGATACTACTCTTTGAAAAGCAATAAGTCACTCGGTATACGTACTATAAACTGAATAATTAATTGGACATAATACTAAAAACTCATATTCAATTATAAAACAAAGTGATAATGTTAACAGTATTAAAAATACTAACTATTAATAACTCATTTTTTCCTATGTTCCCTTAAAATTAACGACATTATGACTGAATCACCCTGTATATCTAAATAATTTGTTGATAATGTATGATAAAATTTGTAGTCGGTCGTATTTTGCATGTAATAGTGCTACATGTGTAAATTTTTAATGTAATTTTTTCGCTTATTTTTCATTGTTAAAAAAAAACTTCATAAAACAAAATAATTTTACGAAATTTCTGTCACGGGTTGGCCAAACATTTTTTCTTATACATCTTGTATTTTACGCAAATGCCTTGAAAACTTTTTAAATACAGGAGCAACAAAGAGGAACGATCCCAATAAATACTTTTCTCCGTGTAGCCGCGTTTCTGACCCGGCCAACGGTCTTCCTCATGTTGCGGGGAATTCGCAGCCTCCTCAGATTAAAGACTTTTTAAATTGATACGTACACCCATATCTCGGACCGAGAGAACGTCCAAAGTATTTATAATATATTGTTACCGCGATATTGATAAACCAATTGCTATAATTTGCCGAGATTCCCCCTCGGTACGCCACCAGACGTTGTCCGTCCTCGGTAAAAAACCAGAGCATGCACTTTTCCGTACCCGTTGACGAGATAACGCGGCGGAGACGAAGGGGGGAGAGGTAAAGGCTCTCTCGGGCACGATATGATTAGGATCGGCGGCCGACATATATCATTGCTGCTATTATTATTGCTATTTGTTACTAATGATTGTGTATGTTGGAATCAGTCGTGCATCATTACTCATTAATATAGTTCGATCTGATCTCGGCCATCCATGAGAAACAGCCGCACGATGCGGCGCTCGCTTGTTTTAGCGCGGCCGAGGTTCCACAGGCCACTTTAATTAGCTGGGATTTTTATGGCGGGGGTGGGGATAAGTCCGCGGGTCTGTTGATGATGGGAGAAAGTAGAGGATTCCGTGGATGATTGAAATATCTGGGACGTCCAGTTATGGAAAATTTAAAAAGATAACATGACTATTGGACGTATTTGACTGAGAATTTAGAAACGATTAAAGAAAGGGTTACACTTTTATTTTTAAAAAGTTTTACATTGGTAGTTCATGTAATAAACGCGCTAGCAGCAATAGAAGTTAACGTTAATTAGTTAACTTTAGTTAGTTAACTAATAATTAATATTATAAAATAAAAGATATCTTGGGGACCAATAAGCGTAGGTGATATCTTTTTTAAATTATCTAAAAATAAGCTCTACTTAATGCAAAAAGAGCGAATTCCCGAGCGGCTTTTTCCTGACCTTGGGACAATTTATTTATAACGTTGTTTTACACATCCATCTTTTTGAAATTTTTCTTTTTCGATACGTTTCTTTGGAACAATTTGAGCCTATACTCGTATCTAACTTCTAAAATTAACGTTTGGTAATTAAACAATTAGTTGCAACAAAATGAACGAAATTAATTAATAAATACGTGCACGCCTTTGGCATACATGTTGGTCATTGGATTGACTGTCTTTTCCATAAATTTCATCAACATCCATGTAGTCACGAATAGGTCTGAAACAGCTAATCATTTTAATTCATTTTTTGTAAACTTACCAAATACAAATACAACACAAAAAATTAATATAATTAGTAGTTTTAATATAGCAATGGTAAATAAAACAATTTCTTTGAAAAAAGTTACTGGAATTGAATTAATAGATGTTATTAATAACTTAAGAAACAGTAATTCGACTGAGAACGATAATATTTCGGTAAAAATAGTAAAAAAGTGCGTATCTAATTAGTAAATTAATGTTTTAAAAATGGTATTTTTCCGGATATGTTAAAGATTTCAAAAATAATATGTCTATATAAAAAAGGTGCTCCTAAGCAAATTTCAAATTACAGACCTATTTCGTTATTGTCTATTTTTTCTAAAATCATTGAAATATTACTGTCGCACAGAATAATAGAGTTTCTAGAACAAAATAAGCTGTTCTCTCCAAATCAAGGTTGAAAAATCATTCAACAACAACTGCCTTCCTAAGTTTTCTGAATTATGTTTATAATCAGTTAGATAAAGGACAAAAGATAATTGCGTTATTCATAGATCTTTCAAAGGCATATAAATTTACAAGTTGTTCATTAACAAGTGAAGTTAGATGTTTTTTTCATTTCAATAATAAAAGAAAATGAAAATAAATATACCTACTTATAAAGTTGAAAGCAATTCAATGAACAAAATAATAGTTATCTATTGTATAAGAGTTTTAAGTAGCATTACAACGTTTTATCCATAATCACATCACAACCATATTTCTGTATTATCAATTATTTAATAAACAGTTCTATCTGACTTTGATAAAAATGCAAGAAAGTAATTGTGTTCCTGTGGCTGTTTTTGAAGAAGCGAAATCTAGGAAAAAACGGCGAATAATGACAATAAATGAAGAAGTCATGCTATCGTATTTTTTAAATTTGAAGAAAAACTATGTAATTTTATCTATGTAATCGAAGTATTCGATGTTGGAGGCTACTATAAAGGTCTACAACAATACAGATATTGAAAAATATAACAAGCTTACTGGTTATCTGAAGAGTGAATCGTGAGGATACAAAGCAAAAAAAGCTGCAGTATGGAAAAGAGCACATATTGAAGAATGTTTTACTGGATCGTCCGATAAAGAATATTAAATGATTAAGGTAATATCTCTTTACCTTTTACCTGACACCAAGACGGGCATTTAAAAAAATGTACAATTATAGAAGTATTTTGCGTAAATGCTGTTGAAATATTCAGAAAATATATTTCTTTGCACCCAATTCGCCTAACACAAAACACATTCTTTTTAAGATACATCAATCAAAAATGTACTTCTGGCCAGTATACGCCAGAAGCGTATACTGGCCATTATATGAGGCGCACTTCAACAACTTTATTGGCCAATAAAGGTGTTGATCTTAGAATCATCAAACGGGATGGTGGATAAAAGAGCTCCTCTGTAGCAGAAAGTTATGTTGAGGAGTATATATCTAACAAGGTTATATTGCAAGGAAAATCCAAGGAAAATATAGCTGTTCCTTACAAGAAGAGACATCCGTAACTTGTGCAAATTCTTCACAAACTTCGGCATATGTTATGCGTTCAGAAAATGATGGCAACAATGCTACAAGGTATAACGTATTTTAAGCTAAATGGTAATTGTAATTTAAATAAAAGCAGGTTATTGTATTTATATGTTTTAAAAACTTATAGATTTTAGTATATGTCGCGGCATCTAGTAATCGCGGGTTAATTTATAAATTTAAATTGAATTTGCGGTACGATAAAAACCAAAGGAACGAAAAAATGAGGGAAAAAAGGTTGATGAGTTAGCGATTGATGAAATTATAGATATATTGTTAAATAATAACGGATTTTCATCAATTTCGCATTAGAAGACTGTATTTTTGGTATTTATGTGTTTGGTCTTCTTGTCCGAAATGGGATGCAATTAGGTGAGAATGGGAAAAACCAGCTTGGTGCATAGGGACATTCGTACCTGAGGGTTTTTCTTTTGGATTACGAAGTCAGACGTTGTGAGAAGTTTTCCCGAAGTTCTCTTCCGCTGGATTCTTTCATCGTTTATTCCTGGGTGCTGTGGAGTCCGCTAGATTTTAAATTACGAATTGGGCACCTAGGAAATTATTAGCTACGCGGCCTTTTGAGGAGGAATTGCCTCCAATAGGGAAATCCTACGCGACTGGAACCCGACTCATCGGTGAAAGACAATGCACAGCCTTTGATGGGACAGTGATAAGTACCACATAGTGGATTAAATTAATATTACCTTTTCACACTCATTAATGTGTATAGTTTGTTAGTCAACCCACCCGAGTATTATTATTGTGATAATAATCATTATAGGCGTATCGCAAATAGTACGCAGAGTAGCATAAAAGTTTTCTCTAGTCACCAGCTATTACCCCTATGATATTTTCTCCCACAAATACATATTTTACATTGGTTAAGCCAATTATTAGACATGTTAGTGTAATCTGTAATTAAGTTTTCTTGTAAAATTCTTTACCACTTCATACTTATATTAAATTTCTACAGTCTATTTAAAATTCAGGTAATTCTTTTTGTTGAACCTCTCAAATTATTTTGCCTGTGGTTTATAGTCCAAGCATTCTGTCACGGATTAATGTTAAATTTGCAGAAATTATTATCTGGACAAAAATATGACCGTATAGAAAATTAAATTTTAAATTGAGTTACTTGTTCTTTAAACTCGATCCAATATGGCGAACATGATTAAAAAAAATCACAAAGTTGAAAAAAACGGTTATTTTAAAATAACTAAAAAAATATAGCACGGATTGAAAAATTTTAAATGAGAAAGTTGTAGGTTTTAAAAAGATCTATCGACAGATTTTTTGAAAGTATCGATTGCTTTGTTACTTTTCGAGATATATCGAAAAAACCGTTAAAAATCTTCTCTTTTCTCTTCTTCTATAACTCGTTTACATTTACGTGCCCATATTTGCTATTTACTGCAAGCATAGCCCGCGGCAAGCCAAAAAAGTACATTTTTGAAAAATTTAAAAATATTAATTATTTTTCGAGATATATCGATTTTTTGAAAAAAAGGCGCTCTCGAAAATTGGCTAGATCTTCTCAGCGGATAGCCCTACAGTAACGATTTTCGGTTTATTTTCTTCGTAAAGAGTTATATTATCATGCTGTTAAAAAATGTTGACGATTTTATTAATTTTAAGGATCAAAAAATGACTGAAAAAGTTGCACTTTTTTTGGGTATGTTTTTTTCAAATAACTATTTCAATTTTTATTTTATGAAAATGACTTTTAAAGAAAGAAAACTAAACATTTACGGGTCTATTTTGCTTCTAAGGCGAAAATGCTATAATATTCGTGTTTAGCTACCCCAGATTAAGTACAAAAAAATAATAAAAATTGAAATAGTTATTTGAAAAAAACATACCCAAAAAAAGTGCAACATTTTCAGTCATTTTTTGATCCTTAAAATTAATAAAATCGTCAACATTTTTTAACAGCATGATAATATAACTCTTTACGAAGAAAATAAACCGAAAATCGTTACTGTAGGGCTATCCGCTGAGAAGATCTAGCCAATTTTCGAGAGCGCCTTTTTTTCAAAAAATCGATATATCTCGAAAAATAATTAATATTTTTAAATTTTTCAAAAATGTACTTTTTTGGCTTGCCGCGGGCTATGCTTGCAGTAAATAGCAAATATGGGCACGTAAATGTAAACGAGTTATAGAAGAAGAGAAAAGAGAAGATTTTTAACGGTTTTTTCGATATATCTCGAAAAGTAACAAAGCAATCGATACTTTCAAAAAATCAGTCGATAGATCTTTTTAAAACCTACAACTTTCTCATTTAAAATTTTTCAATCCGTGCTATATTTTTTTAGTTATTTTAGAAAAACCGTTTTTGCAACTTTGCCATTTTTTTTTAACCATGTTCGCCATATTGGATCGAGTTTAAAGAACAAGAAACTCAATTTAAAATTTAAGTTTCTATACGGTCATAGTTTTTTTGTCCAGGTAATAATTTCTGTAAGCATTTCTCTATAATGCTTGGACTATTAGTGATTTTAACAGTTCCAGGGTATATGGCTTAAAAAATCACTTGTCGCCCTTTCTTTATAAAAGAAAATAAACAAATAAAAGAAATTCTATGAGATCTGAATCCACCACGACTCCACTGTAACTTAGTCGAGTCCCCTATTTCATTGGAACGCAAAATTAACGTAAAAGGAAGTTAAATGTGATAAAACAAAAAATGAAATGTCTATTACCATAAATGTGAATGTTAATGTTAATAAATAATAAATTAAATTTGATTTATTGTAGGTTTTAAAGTCACTTTATTCCACTAGTGGACAAAGTATCACTTTCAGTTCATTTGTGTGAATAAAAGTCCGTTTGTAAGGTAATTGTGGAAAAAATATTTTTTATAAAAACTTAATACTACATAATTTGTATGTATTAGCTTCAATATTAACAGTTTACGTTAGTCTATTTCAAAAACAATTTTATTTTATTCAATTACATCCGTAACCCGTTCACCCACTCCTCAGTGGGATTTTTATTTGATAGTATCAATCGTGCAATGTTGGTTGCCTATGCTCGACGCTCACATGCCTTGTAACCATTTCTGAAAGATCTGTACTAGAAGAAGAAACAACTTGTATCAAGGACTGTATTTTGGTGATACATCAGAAGAAACATCGTACCTTCGTATACTCCAGTCGCAGAAACTGATTCTATTCCATAAAAAAAGGGGTAAACCCGTCCGCCGGTTGGCCGCGGCGACCCTGAAGGCGAGGTGGCGTCCCATAAAAACTAGACCACGCCGTGGACATTTAGTTACGCTGTATGGAATAATCCGTGGATACGGCGAGGTGTCAGAACGCACACAAAAAGACCTATTAGTCTTTTATACACGTTGAATGATGCGTAAAATGCGCTAAGTAAATTCCCCGGCGACAATGCAAGATTGATATGTTACGCGGGCGATTTTATCTGCTGGGATCTCGGAATGGAGGATGATGGTGACGAATTCTTTGTGACGGATAATAAAAGTTTAAAAAAAAAATCGTCGATTCAGGAGTGATGCTATTTAATATAGAACCAATTTGAATTATCAGTTCACATGGAGATGTATTGTTATACAGGGTGCTCCAAATTTGAGCCGTTTTGCACTTTTTGTGTGACTCATCCAAAATGTAAATTTACATTATCGATATACAGGGTGGTTTCACTTTAAATACAGAAACTGCAGGAATAGATTAGTTGCCAAAAAATAAGTAGAGTTTGCTCTATAAACTAGTTTTATAACTAGCCTTGTCTATTTATTTCTGAAGCTGCAGTGCTTGTTGGGCTTATGAACACGAAACGAATTGTGGCAAAGAATAGAGGAAAATTGTAATCCCCCCAGGGAAAATCATGTCATGATAAGTTCCTCTATAAATAGATTAGAAGATGTCAAAAGTGTATCGATGCGGAAGGACTTCGTTTTGGACAATTGCTGTAGGACTTGTTACTTAGTTACTTACTCGGCCTATTCGCTAATGTTATTTTATTATTTAGTTTTGTTTTCTGTTCCCGAAATAAAATTATTTCTACAAAAAAACGCCAGTGGCGTATTCTTTTCTTGGGAAAAGTTGACGGACGCTTTAATAGCACATCACTGGTTAAAACCAGGAGGTTTTCATCAAATAAATGGATTAATTTATTAGGAAAATTCAATAAAACGTAAAAACAAGCCCAAATATCTCTTAAACTACTACTAAAAAGACCAAGAAATATTTTTCATTTGACGTACCTGAATGTAACATTATTTTTACAAAAAACCGCCATTAGGCCAAAAGGCCTAATTAAGTGAATATGCTGTAGTAAATTTCATCCAATTCCGTCAGCGCATTATGAAAATATATCAGAAAATAGGTATATATATTTTTGTAAACATTAACACTCTATATCTCGAATGCCGAGTCTCGCAGGAAAAAAGTTTATAGAGCAAACCTTACTTATTTTTTGGTAATGAATTTGGTCCCGCAGTTTCTGTATTTAAAGTGAAATCACCCTGTACAGGGTGCCCCTAAAAGGTCTTTACAACACTCCACAAGTCGATTTAGCTTACCTTAGTTCAAAGTTGCTCCGTTTTTTTAATTTAATACGCCATATGCGATTTTGCTAAAATTTGGTAAGTTGACACCGCTCTATAAGACAATAAACTCGATTTCAAAATTATGAGTAAAACTTGAGTTTTTTAGTAATTACACCTTCCATAATTCTACGCCTATGGAANTATTTTATTATTTAGTTTTGTTTTCTGTTCCCGAAATAAAATTATTTCTACAAAAAAACGCCAGTGGCGTATTCTTTTCTTGGGAAAAGTTGACGGACGCTTTAATAGCACATCACTGGTTAAAACCAGGAGGTTTTCATCAAATAAATGGATTAATTTATTAGGAAAATTCAATAAAACGTAAAAACAAGCCCAAATATCTCTTAAACTACTACTAAAAAGACCAAGAAATATTTTTCATTTGACGTACCTGAATGTAACATTATTTTTACAAAAAACCGCCATTAGGCCAAAAGGCCTAATTAAGTGAATATGCTGTAGTAAATTTCATCCAATTCCGTCAGCGCATTATGAAAATATATCAGAAAATAGGTATATATATTTTTGTAAACATTAACACTCTATATCTCGAATGCCGAGTCTCGCAGGAAAAAAGTTTATAGAGCAAACCTTACTTATTTTTTGGTAATGAATTTGGTCCCGCAGTTTCTGTATTTAAAGTGAAATCACCCTGTACAGGGTGCCCCTAAAAGGTCTTTACAACACTCCACAAGTCGATTTAGCTTACCTTAGTTCAAAGTTGCTCCGTTTTTTTAATTTAATACGCCATATGCGATTTTGCTAAAATTTGGTAAGTTGACACCGCTCTATAAGACAATAAACTCGATTTCAAAATTATGAGTAAAACTTGAGTTTTTTAGTAATTACACCTTCCATAATTCTACGCCTATGGAAGAAAAGAATGTTAAGTATAAAATTTAGATTAACTAAATCATTTACTACAAAAAAGATACCTACTCTTGATAAGACTCTATTGCTCACATGGTTTATTCGAAATTTGTAATTGTAATAATAATTGGCAGCAATTTTGACAAAAATTAAATTAGGAAAACATGAATGCAAATAAATAAGGATGTCATAGTAGCTGTTCAAAGTGGCCTCATTTTCACGCATACAAAGATTTACACGAGGAAGAAAATTGAAATGTACCATTAGCATAATTTTATATTCGTCGTCTTTAAGAGTATTTGTTGCATTTTGAAGACGTTGCCATGGTTGCTCTTCGTTTTCTATCGATATCATGTAAATCACGGACTTGATCGTACTGTTGATTTAAATGGTAACGAAAAAAAAATGTGGTTTAGCCCCATCATACATAAACCACATACATTGTAGAGGTATAGCCCTTAGCAAGTCTGTCAACGTATTTTGCAGCTGTTCCAAATTTTCTCCCGTTAATCACTGTGGTAAAAAAAACAAGACCAACAACAAAATTTCCAATTATTCCTGCCCACATTTTAAATTCGTGTTGAAAATATCTAACTTTCACTATGTGCGGATCAAGAGTACCTTTTATGTAGTAAATAATTAATCTACTTTTAATACTTAAAATTATTTTCTTCCATTGGCATATAATTTGGAATGTGTTACTAAAAAACCCAAGTTCTACGCCAATTGATTGATATTACTCATAATTTTGATATGAGATATTTTTTTATGCATTTACAAATATAAATGCCTTTTTGTTGACAACGATTGACTTTAGAGATATTAGCAAGGTATATCTTTTTTAAGCAGAAAAGTTGGGGGAAAAGATTTTTCCAGTCCAAAGTGAAATACACCGTGGCAAAAAAAAGTTTTGGCAGTTTAAATGCGGCCTAATGGTCGCTTGTGGCGCCCTGTAGAAGATACAACGAAATCGTCAATAATTTCTTTTTTTTTACACCTAGTATAGTCTTTCCGATGTGAATTGAAGAACCAAGACGATGACACTATGTACCAGGTTCGGTCGCTGACGCAGCAACTCGGCATTGAAATATTTGAAAAACTTGTTCCCATATTTATTTAGCCATATCCATATACAGGTCTGGTCGAATAAACGTGGAGGTGGTAGAAATGTATACGCCCAGTTGAAGAATGCGAGCGCGGGCAAAGGAAATACAAATACACCTCAATTGGGCCACTGGGCAATAAATCTCAGCCGTTGGCAAGTGGTCGACAAATTGCCCAGCAGTGCGGTGCCGCAATGCGGAATTGGTGAATCGTGTGATTTAGGAAATTTTAATTTATTATAGGCACCTTTTATTAATCATTGATATTACAATTGCGAAAGGGAGAAATAAGGGGGATATTTTGTTTATTAATATTATTACAACATGCCATTTTGGAGACATTTTGAAACGGAACAAAACGAAATGAACCATCAGTATAATAAAATTGTTTGAGGACTTAAATAATTAAAATATGTTGTTGGCCAAATGAACATATAATTGAAATTTTCTGCACATTATATACAAATTATTATTATTTTTTACCTTTATCAGAAAACTTTTTTAGGGACGCCTATGAAACTCAATAAATTTGATTGCCAAGCGTTTTTTTACATGTCCAACTGACTTCGGAAAGACTATAACTGCGTTATTATCGATTTTTTGGATTAAGGAAAGTTTAGTTAAATCGACTTATTTGGAGTCATACCAAAATAGTGGAAAAAATTAAAGGATAAAAAAAATCTAACTTTTCAGCGATTTTTCAAATGGCTGTATCTTTGAAAAAAATGGTCGTATTGGAGTAAAAAAAGCAATTTGAAGCTTGAAGTTTCTAATTTTTGGATCTTGCAAAAAAAATTTTTCAAGTAACACGTATTGCGCAATCTTAATGAATATCATGAAAAAAAATTTTTCGAAATTTTTTTCGATATTATTTTTGGTGTACGGACTTGAAAAAATTTTTCCAACTGAACCACATTATGGATTAGATAGGTTGTTCATTTAGCTTCAATTTCTTTTTTTTTTTTAATCCAATACGACCATTTTTATCAAAGTTACAGCCGAAAAATTAGATTTTTTTTTGATCCTTTAATTTTTTCCACTAGTATATATGATAGAATTACGTCTGAAATAATATTTTCACATCATTCTATTTTGACATTAAGCTGCGTTAATCCTACTTGAAATATTTTTTGCCATTTTTTTATTTAATGTTGTAGATGCGTATGCAAAACAATAATCTAGTAGGTACACCTACCAACGAATCCACGTTTATCTTTTCGTATTCGTTGGCGCGATCAGATCGGCTTTCCGCCGTTATCGCGTCGTCTTCGCCCCCCGCCGCTTGGGTCGTCTAACCCACTTCCCGCGAACTACCCACTTCCGGCCGAGCGCCGTAAACGATAGTGTTAGTGGCAAAATAAATAAATTCGGGCAAATTAGGCGGCAAATCGAGGGGAGCGATCCGGACGGCGTTTATCGTCGTCGCGCGATCGACGCGCCCTTCCCTGGTCACTCCACAAATACACAATCACTCGAGCTGCTGTCAATACACGCTCCATTATTGATATAAATCATGTTCCGCCGGTGGGACGGTGCGATACCTATTCCATTGTTGTCGATTAATTGGTTTTCTATGTATGGGGGCCACGGGCGTGCCGGGCGAATTGACGGAGGGGGCCGCAGTGTGCAAATCGTAAAAAAATAAACAAGAATAATATAGAAGGTGTATAGTCTTTCCGAAGTCTGTTAAATTTGTACAAAAACGCGTAGCAATAAAGTTTAATGAGTTTCATAGGCGTCCCTAAAAAAGTTTTCTGCTAAAGGAAAAAAATTATAATAATTTGTATATAATGTGAAGAAAATCTCTATTATATGTTTATTTGACCAACAACATATTTTAATTATTTATGTCCTCAAACAATTTTATTATATTGATGGCAAATTTCGTTTTGTTCCGTTTCAAAGGGTCTTCAAAATGTCATGTTGTAATAATGTTGGCAAACAAAAGGTTCCTCTTATTTCTCCCTTTCGCAATTGTAATATGAATGATTAATAGAAGGTGTCTATAATAAATTAAAATTACCTGAATCACACCAAATTCCGCATTGCTGCACTGCACTGCTAGGTCATTTGTTGACAACTTAATTTATGACCAGGTGGCGCAGTGCGGCTGTGTTTGTGTCGCGTTTGCCCGCACGTTCATTCTTGAACTGGGCGACCAGACGTGTATGTGGGTACAACTAAATAGATATGGGAACAAGTTTTTCAAATATTTCAATGCCGAGTTGCTGCATCAGCGACCGAACCTCGTACATACTGCCAACTTCTTGATTCTTCAATTGAGATCGGAAAGACTATAATAGTCTTTACCTTGATATTTTTTTTTGGAGGAAAAACCTTTTATTAAAAAAAATGTACATCCAACAGGCGATGCACAATAAGGATATGTTAAGTCTATTACTAAATTATTAAAAAAAAACAGAGAAAAGAAGGGAATTAAAATAAAAGATAGACAAACTTACAAATAACACAAATTTCTTATAAACTCAGCAAAAAAATAATGGAGCATGAAAATTTCCAATTTTTTTTATTTATTTTTGAAAAGCGTGAATAATGGTAGTATCGAGAAGAAAAAAGAAGCATGTTGCAGTTTGAAGATTGTAGTTTTGAAATAATTATTTTGCACTTTTTCAAATTAATACCGAGAATAAAATAAATGCTCAAACATACCAAACTAGGATTGATTTAAGTTTCCAAAACCTACCTTCCTGTTCGCTGTCCAATCATTAATTTATGAGATATCAATGATAAAAAAGGTAACTTTTCACTCAATAGCCGATAGCTCAATGAGAAATAATCGTATTGAAAATAATAAAAAAAATTGAAGCTGAGGAATCAGGCTAAATGATCCTGGCATTGATTAAGCCAGAAAAAATTTTCTGAACATATGGGTAGTTTTGAAAAAAAAATGTAAAATGTTTGCCTTGCATTATTTCTTTTTATTGCGCCTAGAGTGATACTCATAAATTTTTCATCTCAAGATTTCATAACTAGAATCCTCAACCTTCAAGATGATTCTTTTTTTTTCTCGATAATAAAAAAACACAAGTTGTGGTCATATTACAAAAACTAAAAATATTATCACATTTATTTTTATGTATTCGAATGTATCTCAAAAAGTTCCAGTAGAATGTTCAAACCGTGTTAAGATATCTCTAAAGGGGAACGGGGAAAGAGCACCAGTCGGTTTAGCCAAAAATCAAGAGACGCCCTTTGGCTCAAAAATGATAACAGATAGGGAGATGCGATTTGCGCCATTGTTATTTTCTCGAAAAAAGAACTCTGGACGCGTCTATCAGATTTGTTCCATATATGACAGATTCGCAGTAACTCTTGAGAACCAACCAACTTGTACCACCCGGTACTGACATTCTCCGTACATTAACACCATATCTGCTAGTACCTGATCAGAAAACATTTTATACGCCGACTAACTAATACACACACAACGCACGTGCACAAGATGCACAGGGTCGACTTACGTTTATGGTTAATTTAATAAATTTTCTCGAAATCAGGAGCATTTAGACCATCCGTTATTTAATAAAAGTGGCCTCTACAACCCTTTTCAAGCAACTTATTTCAGAAACACCCTATGTATCTTACATCTGTAGAAAAATTATACTTGACTTGAACACTACATTGAAGATTTTCAATGCTATATTTCACTGTAACACTGCAAATTGACGTAAATCTACTAAGCGTATTTATTGCGTCTTTTTCCCTTTTAACGCAAACGTAAATATGTTTCATTAAATTCTGCATTGGTTGCATTTTTCCTTTCAACTAAAGTTCAGGACAGCGCAAAATGAAACTAAAACCCCTGTATGTAATCTAACAGAATAATTATCTCTATATGTCCATTATTATAGCTTATGCAGATAAATAAGAAACTTTGTATTTAAGTCTTCCTAAATCGTCATTTTGTTTTTAAAACGCTGACAACATCGGTTGTCGGAAATGGTTCTTTGCTACGTCCCACTCCACAACGCATAAGTTTTAAATTATTGTCTTTGTTCGTGTATTCCTGACAGCGTTTAGTTAATTGTTTAATAAAACAATATATTTTTTTAAAATACAGTTATTTGTTGTGCCAGTACCATATTATATAAAAGTGTTTTAATCAAAAGTATTGCTTCTTGCCTCCTCCTAGCGACGCCTATGTTTGGAGATTGAAGTGGTGATAGCGTTGCTGTAATAACATCTGACGGGTTAGTTAACACTTGGAGCGTGTGAAAATATATTTTGTAATAATAATAATTAGAATATATTTCGTCAAAAGCGACATCTCCGATAGCGATATTAATAAAAAATAACGGTAGTAAGAAAAGGAAGCTTTTAAGCAAAATTTGTAGGTAGGTATACATATATGATGATAAAGGCGTGTTCGTACGTTTAACCAATACTATTTGTGATAAAGAAGAGTAATAAACGTTTTTCATAGCAAAATTAGTTCATAACAGAGTCGATATTCATTTGTTACAAAAATTGAATGAAGGCGATTGTGGTCGTATAATCGAGTGTGTAAATTATTACGGATAAATTGAACGAAAATGTCAACTTTGTCACCCACATATTGTTTTCTGATGAATCTACACGTTGATTAAATGGGCACATAAACCGACACAACTGTAGCTATTGGTCATACCAAAATCCACATTGGATGGAGGAAGTTCACACCTAACGACCACAGAAGTAGTAGTAATAGTAAAGGGGCGGCCTCAGCCTGGCAATTAGGCCACGAGTGGGCCATTTTTGCCTACCCCGCCGTCCCATCACCTAGCCACTCTCTGCCTCTGACCCTCTTCGAACCTACCCGACGCACTAATGAACGCCAGGATTTTGGTCCATGGAAGGTCTCTCACCTCAACCCCTTACAGCTCTTCAGCACCAAAGACTTTATGTCTTATTCTCCCAAAGGCTGCACACTGTCCCAGAAGGTGGACAGGGGTGTCCTCCCCTTCGCCACATTTCGGGCATAAAGGGTCCTCCTCAATTCCTATTAAGCTTAATTGCCTCCTAAGTCTACAGTGGCCTGTCAGAACCCCCACCATTTGGTTTAGGGCTCTTCGACTGAGGCTAACGACCACAGAAAGTAAACTTTTGGTGTGGCATTATTGAAGAACATATTATTCCAAAGCTTAGACGATTATTCCCAAACAATCCCAATTTACCGGCAGAACAAATAAGGTTTCAACGTGTGGTATGGGCACACCTGGTGAAACTTTTCCTGATAAATGGATTGAACACAGAGGGGCAATTGAATGGTCAGTTAGGTCTCCCTATGTGACCCCACTTGACTTTTTTCTGTGGTGGACGGAGGGAAAGCGCTCGGCCGTTTACATGATGTTTAAGTGCATGTTTTATCCATTTCGCTGCAATATAACGAAAACTTGAAATATACGTTTTATGGTATTTTACTTCGAATTTTGAAAACCGGTATTAGAATTAAAATCGGACCATTTTTAACGCAAGCAAACTCCCGGCAAAAATAATGCATAACAAATGTGAAATTGCGCAAAAACTAATGCTCCGACAGCGCCTGCCTTTTGCACACTTAAAGTTGATTGAAATTATTTACTTCTGTGCCAAATTTCAGCTCTTAATCATCATAAATGACAAAGTTACGAATTTTTGAAAAAAATGCCGAATTTTCCGTTTTTCCCGGATTTTCTCCGATTCTAATCAACCGATCGAATCGTCCGACTTCTCATTTTCTTTGAAATTTAATCTCCCACAACTTTTCCATTTGAGGAATTGAGATTGCTCTAGTAGTTTCGGTTTTATAAGCAAAAAACTAAAAAAACGCGTTTTCTGCACTAAAATGTTAATAACAAATTAATTAATGAGAGCTGCGAGCCGAAAACACATCAGAGTACATCTACGGACTGCCTTTGTAATGATGGCACAGGTGGTATGCTGCTAGACTGTAGGTACACATGTTGCAAGTGACCCATTTTTAAGCAATACGTCAAAAGCGCCAGCAGGACGCCGCCCGCCGGACGCACCAGCGTTTCAGGAAGGGTTTACAACGGACTGGCGCCGGCGACCAAATGCGTACTCATATACCTACGACCGACTCCACACACAGGGACTCTCCAACGAACACTCACCCCGCCAAGTCGACTTCTTCTATACAACTTAGTTTTCAATAAAATACTTTATTATTACCGTTGGGAGAGCGTTTTATTCTTGCTGTACAGCGAAAGCAACCCTGAGTATTGATTGATTGATAGTCTATTGATTGGCCTAGTTGTATTTTGTTAGTGTTATTTCATATTTCATAATTGTTGTTGTTTACATGACTGAGAAAAAAAAGGGACTAAAACTACTGCCTCACTTCTTCCACTTAGATAATTGTTATTAACAGCAATTTTCCCTAATTTTTGGATATTCCAATATCCCCGACACGTGACCAATTACCGGTAACGTTCGACCGGACCCCGAAGACAGTCATGACTGTCAAAGCGACACGACCTCAGACCCAGCCCGCGGCTCCCTTCAGCCGCTGCATTGTTTTTAAAAGGGAATCCACATGGCTGCGAGGGGACATCCCGACGGAAGCCGGCACGCGGGCACTAAATCTTCAAGGGCCCATTATTCCGGCCCTCTCTTTTCGCCCCGATCCTCAAAAAGTCATCGGATGGAAGAAAGCGATCGCAGGCCAATTCCCCGAATAAAACTAAAGAGCTGCAATGAGTTGTCACGTCGCAATCGATAAACGAACGCCGGAGTGCTCGACTCTGCCCGTGATTAGCATTTATTTCGCGAGCCCCCGCTCCATTCTGCGACCCATTTCTTTTTTCCAGACGTGTATGACATACGAGAGACCTGCCTTCCTTAAATATTTGCAATGATTGTTATTTTTACCCAAACTTGTTTTTTGGAGATTGTTAATTCCTTGATAATTCTAGTCAATTCTAGTTTTATGGGTATAAAAGTATTCCTTCGTACCAGTGGCGGCTCGTGACACTGTAAATAGGAGAAGTCAGTGGCTTTTTTACTAGGTGGGCAAGAAAGAAAAAAAAAAGCGCCGCAGGCAATAATTTTTGAATTTTCAAGGTCAAACGACTAACTGCGTCTGGAAATTTTTAGTTGCATTTACAATATTATAGAAAAACTGATATTCACGAGAAGGATTTTCATTTAGGTTTTATAAAAAATAATACGCAGCTATTACAGCTTTTTTTATTTTATAAAGTGTATTTTCTGATAATTTACATATTTTTATTATATTTTTTGGCGTGGTCAGTCAATTGTTATAAACAAAAATAAATAATAAAAAAAATTACTCGCCGAATGGCTTTGAAATCAGTTTTTTTTAGTAATGGACCAAAATAAACAGTTTTTGTTCTCTGACAAAAATTCGAAAAATGCTTCGTTTCCGAGATATTTACAATTTAATGTGAAAAAAGTGACGAAATCGACATACTTCCGGAATTTTTTTCTCAAAAACTACTGAACAGATTTTAATTCTAAAAAAGCATAATAATCGGCAGATTTTCTACTTTAAGATATATATTTCTTGGTATGGGTCAATCATTTTATTGAAGGTCTAAAGCGAGTAAAAAAAGTCTTTTAAAGAAAATTATGATAACACTTCAAATTTAAATTTTCTTTTTACAAAATCTTGGATTAGATTATATTTACAATAAACATTACTATGATTTTTTTTAATCGATATGTGTTAACAGTACAAATGTTCAAAAGATCATTTTGTTTTGTTTTTGTAGCCGGAGTAAGGTTTTTGCAAATAATTAGTAAAATTTAAATATTCGATTTTTGGTTTTATAAATGGCTAAAATTGACTTGAAAGTTATACCAAAAAACTAAACTATATAAGCTTTTTAAATCGTAAAATTAACCTAATAATAATAATTGACCTAGCTGTCTCGAAAAATAAAAAAGTTATTGGATAATTTATTGTATAGGATAATTATTTTATTTTTATTTTACAAAAATATTAAGTGCAATAAAAGTATATTAATTTCCTTTTTATTTAATTTTTAAATAATAAGTTTTTCGTTATTTTCGACAAGTTCTTGAGTTGAAATAAGCGTTTCATCATCAATTTCGGATGGAACATTTTGACATTCATCTGAGCACGCACAGACTGCACAGCATTCCAGGTTCGATGACAAATAGTTACAATTTTTCGTAGAACATTTTCCACTACATGAACAAAAATATTTTTGAAGCACATCTAACGCAGTTTCTCCTTCGAAATAATTAAAATCCAAACAACCATTTTCGATTTTCCATCCATGTGTCAATGGATCTAGAGTTACAAATTCACTATTTGTAGACTGTTTTTTACTCGCTTTAGACCTTCAATAAAATAATTGACCTATACCAAAAAAAATATATCTTAAAGTAGAAGATCTGCCGATTGTTATACTTTTTTTAATTAAACTCTGTTCAGTAGTTTTTGTGAAAAAAATTCCGAAAATTTGTCGATTTCGTCACTTTTTTGACATTAAATTGTGAATATCTCGGAAACGAAGCTTTTTTCTAATTTTTGTAAAAGTACAAAAAGTGTTTATTTTGGTCCATTTTACAATAACAAACTGTTTTATAAACCATTCGTCGAGTAATTTTTTTTTACAACTTTTTTGTTTATAACAATTGACTGACCACGCCGAAAAATATAAAAAAATATGTAAATTATCAGAAAAATACACTTTATAAAATAAAAATAGTTCCATGCTGTGGGTTTTTGTTTTAAAAATTTAGTCGGTTACCTTCATTTAGAAGCATCTTTTGAAGGATGAACCACTCGCCTATTTCGTTTGCCTACACTTTTAACAAAATATTTTAAAAACATAGTGAATGTTTTTATAAAACAAGTTTATTCGTCCGTCTTTTAAATTTGCAAATTTACTTATGTCTTCATAAAATTGAGGATCGGCACTAAGACTTTGCAATAGTTCTTTTTCTATCGTCATCACTGACAAGTTGTTTCAGCGCTCTTGTTTGCTAATTGAGCTGTTTCACCGATTTTTTAATATTTCGACTGGAAAAAAATATTAATTTTGTTCCATCATTTTGGGACGCTCTGTATATATTTTCTGTGTGTTAAATATTTAATCCCATTTCTTCCTGTTATTGGGCATTACATTGGGATTTTGGATGTGTGTTTTTGAATAAAATAAAATAAAATAAAATAAAAATAAAACATTGTAGTAGCGAATAAACATGAACTGTTCGCAAAGCGCGATCGCTACCTTAGTTAATAACGTTTTACATTTCAATAAATCCTAGCCATCAGCACCTTGAGCGTTTCTGTCAACTGATAACGCTAACGTTATACCTCAAAAAGAATACTAGACCACTTCTCATTAATAAACACACTCGTTTTATTCTGCCCCGTCGATAAAATCTCGTATAGCTTGCATGTAACTAAACGAAATGCTCACCCCATGCTCTTCACACACAAAGGTGAGTCTAGCTCATTCACCCTAATTTCGTTCCTCACATTACATGCAAAATTTATCGGATGGAATTTTTGGGTTTTATCTACGAAACTTTATATGTTTAATATTATCCAAACACGACAATATATAGTTAACCTTGCGGTGCTAAGGAATGATTAGGGCCGTTTCCCTTTGATATGAAACACAACGAGAATATGATATCATCGGCTGAGAATAAGCGCCATACGTGTCGCGGGATAGAGGGGTTAGTCGAAAAAATTATTTTCTTGTAGCATATAAACGTTTGGGGCGATACGTGATGTTATAAACACGTCGACGTGATCACGACAATGTAATTATGACGGTAATTACGAAATTTGCCAAGTCATCTATATTTATAAATTTTGATACATCCGAATTAGACAAAAATATACAGGGTGATCCGTTAACGGTACGGAGCGGCTGTATATAGGAAACTAGACGTACTACGATTATGGGGTAAAACATCTATTAACAAATACGGCCAAAAGAAATTGATTTAAAATATTTTCAAGTTTGTAACTTCACCGCTAGAGGGCGCAACTGCTATAGTGTTACAGAAAATTGTCGGTTTTTCGAAATTTCGCTTATATAACCTAAGTTGAAAATGCACTTTTTTGATACACTGTTAAACCCTTCATAAGTTTTGTTAGAACTTTTTTTTGTTATTACCATAGCAACGCCAGTATAAAGGATGCCATTTAGAAATTTTTAAATTGTCAAAACTTCTAAATGCCTTAATCGATTTCAAGTAACGACGGCTAATTTTAAAGAACTATAAATCAAATTTATTTTTATGATATGAGAATAAAAATATTATTTTCCTGCGCAACGGTAGACGATGCGACGCTAATCAGAAAAGTTTACTAAAAAAAAAAATAAAAACAACAATATAGGTTTTTTATGGCTTGATAAACCATTTATTAGGGAAAACAAATACACAAACCGGAATTTTTAAGTTATCGCTAAGATAGAAAAGTTGTGCTAGAATATTCTCTTACGCTTTCACCCTCGTAAAAAGCATTTGCCTTGCTCACAAGCACTTTCCCGGCACAAATAACACTAATTTTGCACGTAGCAAGAGCCGTCACATTTCATGTGACATAATATTTCAGTTGTCTATTTTCATAGGGTATAGCTTGCCCCGTTATGGAAATAATAATCTTTATAAATATTCGGATATTTGGAATTAATAAAAAATGAAACATTGCAGTTATCAAAATAATTTCAAAATGTAGAAAGTACTTTTTTAAATAATACAAGCTTGGTTTAGTTTTACAATTTAATTTTAGCTTGGACTATGTCACTGTTATTTAGAGAACTAAATAAAGGAGGATGTTCTAGCACTTCACTATTTTAGCAATAACTTCAAAACGAAACAAAATATCGACCTCCGGTTTGTGTATTTGTTTTCCTTAATAATTGGCTATCAAGCCATGAAATAAAACCTATATCATCGCAGACACACCAAACCTTATATCACTGTAATCGGTGAAAATTTGTATTTTTAAAAATGTTAAAATAAAGAGGGCGGTCCATTTTAAAAACCTGCCGACAACGCCGTATCTATAAAAATAAAGTAGATGTTGTATATTAAAATACGTCACTGAAAAGAATAAAAATACTACAGAAACCTTTGATAAAGATATTTTAAAGAACGTCATTGAAAAGAATAAAAATATTACAAAAACCTTTGTTAAAGGTACTTTTTAATCAAACTTATGATTCACCTTGTACACAGGTGCTCCGTCACATTTGCCCAACCCTGTATGTATTTCTTCACTATATCCATCAGAACGAAAACTACAACTTAATGCTGATTTTCTATTATCATAAATGACCATATATAGACGTCAGTATCATCAGAACAATAATTATGGCCATATAACCTAATCAAATTGTCGAAAATATGTACCTTATTTTAAATAGTTCAGTAATTGAAAGTATGTAAAAATTAGAAAAAATTCCGTAGAATTCAATGAACTACTTTACCGCACCTGAATTTTTGGGCTTCATTTTCAAAATGGCGTCCAAAAAACAGTTTTTTTCATGTTTCAACAAGTTGTAGAAATTTTTAATACGGATCGAATAAGCCCAAACAGGTTTTGATCGATAAATAAATTAATTAGTTATTGCAAAAAAACCGCTAAAAATAAATTAATTTTTTCAAAATTGAAAAATATTTTATAGTTTTTGCAAAAATCGAGTTTTTCGAAAAAGAATCGTTTTTGTAAAATCCCCATAATTCATAGGCCCATTTGAAAAAATTGCGATTTCTAGTGGTTTTTGTACAATAATTAATTTATTTATTTATCGATCAAAACCGGTTTGGGCTTATTCGATCCGTATTAAGAATTCCTATAACTTTTGTTACAAACATTTTTTCTAAAATGTTAAAACTGATTTTTGCGAACTTTGGACACCACTTTGTAAATGAAGCCCAAAAATTCAGGTGGTAGTTCATTGAATTCTACGGAATTTTTTCTAATTTTTACATAGTTTCAATTACTGAACTATTTTTTGGCACCTGAAAGAGTAATTTGATTGGACTAATAATAATAATTAGACGATATTAGGCCGTGATAGGGATCCGATTTGAAAAATTTATTTCGGAAGCTGTTGATATGATTAAGACCAGTGGCGGCCCGTGGGTTTGAATATAGGGGGGGCGCATTTTGAAAAGAGGACGTACATCATAAGAGCTGGGGGGGGGTACGTGGGGGACCGCAGTCCCCCGCTTAGCTCCGCAGGCGAAAAATTTTAAGGAATGTGAAGGTCATTGTGTTTTGCAAGTACCCCAAAATGAATACTGTCAGTGTGTACAGTAGCTACTTAGATACAATGCGAGAAATAAAATTCCAACGTGTGGGAGCTGAAGTGGATAATCGATCAATCAACCCAGTTAGGACATAATTATGTAGATTACTGTAATAGTTCTGTATAGTTTTTGAAGTTCCTTTAAAAACATGGGCATCACTCAGATGTTTATCTAAAACAGGATCAATTTTTGCACTATAGTCCATCAGTTCTAAAAATACCCCTTTGTTTACCGAGTCACTTTTTTTATTATGTCCACGAAGAGAAAGGTTACATATACCACATAGTTTTAAGATATTTAAAATTTTTGAAAGAAGTAATCGATTTTTCTTAACTGTTTCGTTATGACTATTTACTATTTATTTGTTCCAGACTTCAGTGGTACGGGTTACTGCCTCATGGAGTCCTAAAACAAAGCGCGCGAGCGCGCGAGCCTATCGTCGCCTATCCCCTCCACGTGCCAATTTGTCCAATCATATGTAAAAATATGCTTGCACGATTGACTCAGATTTTACGATCCGCGATGGAGTGGGGATTGCGCGCGCGGTTAAACATAATTCTTTGGTACGATCATAGATGGCAGATGGCATTAATCTGAACTACGTTCACGGAGTACATGCACTTTATGCAACCAACCTAACATCCAAGAGATATTGAATGCATGCTATTTAGATTTCTTATTGATTTAAATAAATACATTATTTTAAGTTTATAGTTTGAAAATATCTGGGGGGGCGGAGTCCCAGAGTCCTCCTTCACGAGCCGCCACTGATTAAGACAATACGTTGCTATTTCTCATCGTTTTTGAAGTATAAGTGAAAAATGACCGCCCAGGAGAACGAGTCAACTATGACAAATATAGTTATATCTGTTACTGTGACGACTGACGACAAATTTGATTACCAGCCGCATTATGCAAAACTGCATGGGAACTCGCCACAAGCGAGGCACTTAGGAGACGCGCTCCTCACTTAAAATTCATTGGAAATTTCACCGTAAGAAAAATACGGTTTCTTGCAACAGTAGCAAGGAACGTTAAGCGACAACGCTAATTGTGCACCATCGCCGTAAACAATGAAACTTTTCTTTGTTGCAAATTGATTTTAATGCAAATGTTATTAGACATTTCATCGACTAGAAACGGCTTCGGATGCGTATATTACTGTTGTAAGGGGAGTTTTTACCACCATTTTATGGTATAAATATTCAAAGGACGAACTATTAATCTGTAGGTAGTACAAAAAATATAACACACACTGAAGGTTAATCTCACCTACACTAAAACACGTCAGTAGGTAGACATTAAAATAGGTAGATTGTTGTAGACCTAGGGGTGGCTAGCCTCCAAATGATGAGCTAAAATAGCGCGAATTCGCTTAAGTATGAAGCAGTGGCAGTCACTTTTCTGAAATATTTTCTATTTTTTGAGCCATCTTTGACAAACCTATAACATTACCGACATTTTTTTTTAATAGGGCGCTCTATATTTTTTAGTATAAATCATAGACCACCTAGACTGGCTGTATCTAATTCCAATGCACAGGTACCAGTACTGGCAAATTGCGGGGAAGTGGAGTGTGCGAGGTAATCTGACCGCGTATCTTGTGAACAGGTCCGGATTAAGCAATATTTTTACACTTATGACAAATATTTATTTTTCAAGTTTGGAATTCAGAAAATAATATATTTTAATGTTTTGCTTATATTAAATAAACCAACAAAATAATTTAAATTGTCCTTTAACTAATGTTAGTTTATTTATTATTTGTCTTTTCGTAGATTTTACTGAAATAAATATTTTAACTACATGATTTATTCTCACATCAATATACTTTTCACATACAGCATTACAAGTTCTATTAAATGATTATAATTGTAAGGGAAATTATCAAATTGATGTTCATGCAAATTTTTAAATATGTTCACATTCAAAAAGTTTTTTAATTCATGATACACAGTTTTATTTTTCTGTAGCTTGGGTGTAGGGTGGTGTTTTTATAGTTATTAAAAAAATATATTATTTCTGTTTCTTAAATTTCATTCATTTTTCTTTTTTAAACGACGTTTATTTTCTGCGGGTTATCTATTTTTTTTTTGTTTATTGGAAATGAAAGATAGCCGCCTAACTTCATATTTTAGTTTCTTCTTTCTTGGGGTATCGTCACTAAAATGTTTATATAATCTTTTCATTATGCGTGATATTCAAAGTTGACATTGAAGATGTACTACTTAGGTCAGAATATGATGACTGCGACGTGGTAGGTTGGCTGAGAGGATACGTAAAAGAATAACGTAAGGAAGATTGGGATTGTACATGTTCATAAAAAAGGATTAGTGAAGACAATTTTTATAAAGTTATGTGGTGAGCATTAAAATGTTCAAGTATTGAGAGAGTCCTACATGCAAACAAAAAAAATCAGTCAAATCGCACAGTCCATGCAAATGTTACAGGAGTGTTCTAGGTCCAACTTGAACACACTGTGCATATACATATGAAGTATAATTATTTATTATTTCTGGTAGATTTAATGTGGGAACTGCATTTATTGCTAATTTGCGGACTAGATTTTTGTTGAAAATAAAAAAATTTTCTTCAAAGTGGTTTGAGCATATACGTGAAAATTTTGATGGTATCCAATTATGTTTTTTAAAAGCTTTCACCTATCTATACTTTATGTCAATATAATTTGCAAATTTGTAAAAATTAAAATATTAAATTCGAAAAATCGAAGCAAGTGTAAAAATTTGATAAATAGTTATTTTACCATAAAACTCTAATTTTTCTAATCAAATTTTGCCAACCCCAGGGTTCAGGTCTGGTAGACTTGCTGGTCATCGGTATAAAAAATGTGTAAAACATACATCCAAACTGTTATTTAAAATACCCCGTAGACTGTTATATTCTTTGACCCCATCGACGCACGTTGAGGCAGGTCGGGTCAGCCGTTTCACTTTGCATCGGACACAATCAGATCTTAACGAGATAAGGGTTTGCGACTAACGCCATTTAGCACACATGGGCGGCATGGTGCCGAGGTGTCACGGAGGATTGTGCGATTTCCATAATAATGAGCGGATTAACACCCAGTCTATGGACGGTATTGGAAAAATTTTATTTTTTAATCGGGTGTTGGTATGGAAGTGGGCCCGAAGGGTTTTCAATATATTTTTTTAATGTAGCCAGTTCTGGTACGTATATATTTTTGTAGTTTTAAAGTTTTGACCTGTGATGGATTTGCTACTGCGCAGAGGCGTGCTTGTTTTATGAGAAAGGCTAGAAATAATCGATACAAGGTGAAATATGGATAGAGACTCACTTATCTGCAGAGTTTCAAATAGAAACCCCATTTGTTTTATCAAGAAACGAAAATACTTGATCTCTAGAGATTCTCTGAAGTTGAGCTTCAAAATTTTCAACACTCTGTATATCGGAATCTAAGCGCTTTCTGCCACAAGTTTATAGGAACATTTTTTCTTTAAGTAATACAAGTAATTGTGTCCCGAAGTTACGGACCGTACATAGGAAACACCCTATACAGGGTGATTCAGAACTTATCCAAAAAAAAAAATTGAATGTATTGGGGATGAATACAATTTTGTAAAGAAAAATCAAATTGGGCAGTTCGAACATGATTTAAAAATACACTTCTGTACGGCACTGGAAACTGGTCCACTGTAAAACCTGACCCCGCACAGTGCGACTGGCATGGCGGCAAAGTGTGATAAAAGCGAACAAAAACTTGAAAGAATTTCGCAAGGAAAGAAATAAATAGAATTTTATAGCACCTATTTTATATCAGCAATTATAGCTTTTGCCGCTATTATTATTAATTAATAAAATTACTTTGTGGTTATGAATAATAAAATAATTTGTCATACCTGATGTTACAACTGTTGAAAATTTTGTCCACCGACGTGTATTGGGTCCGTCTTACTCAGTTTCCACGAACTAACACAAATGTTGTATTGCCTCACCATAACACAAATGCTTTACCACAATATAAATGTTGTCTCGGTTCACCATAAATTAAAACGATATCCATCAACTCCGAGTTGCTATACACGCAAGCCATTTTTGACACTAACTACTAAAAAACTTTTGTAAACACTTCTGCAACGACAATTATAAAATCGGATTTCACTATTCCGAGTCGCTGAGGCCACGTGGCTCTCCACGCGTATTGCGAATGACGTTAGAGACTACAGTTGTCCAGCTATGTAATGGTTGAAAGTACTGTAACTTCAATAATTTTTTTTTTCGGAAACTATAAGGATTTTACAAAAATTTTTTGTAAACCATTTCTCATGCCGCATCTATTCCCAAATTTTTTTGGATAAGTTGTGAATCACCCTGTAGATATCTTAGCTTTCAGTTAAATAACTGTCGAAATATTCCGCTAATCAAGGTCATTTTTAACTAGAATTTTTACGCTTTTTCAATACTAAGTAACTTTCGTTTACATTTTCTTTATAACAACTTCATGGCGTCATAGCAGTTAATAAGAACTACACAGTTTTATTTGTACGACCTGCATAAAGGAGGCTAGCTCCGTTGACCGAAGGTTCGGATTAGGATCGGATTCTGCTCAAATTCAAACTGTGCAGGGTGTACCGTATATCATTTGGCTAGGGATAAATAATATTAAAAAACGTTAACATAAATTAGGCTTCTTCTGCGATTAAATATTAAAAATAATACAAATATATCAACTATTATCTTACAAATTGAAGTTTTATTTATTTTTTTTAAATATTTCTTGGTCCTCAGACTACGGCACTGTGCATACCGCGGCACATTACACGCAGCAATCGTAGCTGCACGCCTCTCACTGTACCCACTCCTATTTTTTTCCGCAAAACTGCACATACCGACCGTTCTGACATGCATTATGATGGCTCGTTTGGAGTCGCGTCGTAGAATAGTGGGATGATTTTATCTGGGTTCTCCGTTTAACTGATTTGCATCTACTAATAATTGTTTTAGATTGAGTAATGGATTTGCAGGGGTAAAAATGGCGAGTACTCGTGGTTTTCTTTCGGATGTAACATTTCGCTGATGTTAATCACCTCGAGGATTGATATTTCGTACTAAAAAAATAGAAATATACTTTTACTAAATAATTCAAATATTACGAGTATTTATTTTTTATTAATTAAAAAGTTGCATGAGATATATCAATCAACCATGAAGGACGAATAGGCCCAATCGTTCAATAAATCCATTTTTATCAAGTTTTGAACCCCTCCAACGGGGCTGACAGAATTTTTGGTAGCAAAGTGTTGTTCTTTGTTGCACAAGCACTGTAATGTTAAATTTTTACCATCAAAAACGGTGGTGACAACATTTTTAACAGTAAGGCGATGTTTCGCATTGTATTAGCTATGTCCTGTACAAATTTTGTTCGTGCAACTCTCTTGGTTTCGACAATGTCTATGTACGTTTTCAGCCACGAAAATTGAATAATTTCAAATATTTCGAATTTTCACCACCAAGAACGGCGGTGACAGCATTTTTAACATTATGGCGATGTTTCCCATTGGTGGATTTCACAGGGTCTAACGACACTTAGAGTGTACGATAATTCAATAAACATAGAAATCTAAAAAAAAAATAGATTTTGGAACGAATACATTGAAAATGATTTTTTCGAGACAAAACGTCTGAATCAGGTTCGGGTTGAGGCAGTACAGTATTGGGGGTCATGAAGGCTTGCAAAAAATGTAGAAAATTTGATACCAATATACAGGGTGATCGATTTAACCGAAGAAATGAGTTTTTCTGGGAAACGGCCGAGAAAAATAAATTATTTTAGAAACTATTTCATTTTTGCTTGCTTTTACTAGATGTTAGGGCAGAAATACAGAAATTATCTTTACGACACTAGACGTCGCGGCGCACAGTGGGAAATATTGGACAAAATTCTCGCCACTCGCCAATTTTCATCGTCTCGTCGTGATTTTTTTTTAATAATCTCGTGGTAATCTGAATTTTCATTTTCCGGTGAGGTTTTTTCGAAAAAAAATTTTTTAATGCTTAGGGAGAGCCCCAACCTCAGTGTCGAAGAAAAAATTTTTAATTTTTAATACTCGATGTTCAGTTGTAGAAAAAAATGTTTCAAAAGTATCTGCTATTAATAAAATTGATTATTATGACCCTTGATGATATATCTGATGTTTTTTCTTCAAAAACCTAACCTCAAAATTATTAACTCTAACCTAAAATCCTTAAACGAAATTTACATTGGAAAAAAAGTTTTCTTACATGTCAAAAGTACGAAATAGATTCAATAGAACCCTACGTAACATGTTGTACCCAAACCATGAATTTGAATCTAAGAAACCTAACCTCAAAACCAACATTAACTAAATTTAAACTCACTAAATTAAGGATTAATAAGAAAAAATGAAAAATATCTTTATTGTACAAAGATTTGATCAACAATTTTTCCGAGAGCACACACCTTGTGCCATACTGTACCCAAATCTGACACCTTAACCCAAGAACCTAACCTCAAAACTGGAAAGATTGTCAAATCAAATCATTAGAGTGAAAAAAATTGTCACAAAATTATTTTCTTTAATAAAAAGTATAAATGTATTTTTGTTGAGTGTTCATCATCGCGATCGTCAAAACCTTTAGTCAAAACTGAAAACATAACCTAAAGACCCTGAAATTTTGTTTAACTCGAATTTTTTGCTAGAAAAATTCCATAAAAACATTTACATAGCAATAAAACGTTTGTAAAACATTATTGTGACTTATTATTACTAGTATTAAGTTAGGAGAATCAAATATTATCTTGTATCTTACTTGTATCTATACATCTATGTTATCAAATGATACAACACCTGTTGACCGTCTTTTAGGCCTTCTTCTTCTTTGTATAGCTGCTTGTGTAGCAAGTGTTGCTTGGGCGTTCCTAACATCATTTTCTTTATCTTGTTCTGAAATTAATACACATGATAATCATTTATACATATCCGACAACTTAAAAATTAATTTTTATTTATTGCACTGTGGGAAGTTATACAGGATGTTCCTTAATGATATGCGAATATTTAAGGGTGTGATTCTACATGGAAAATTAATGATAGTTTGCTTTCAAACATTCAAAAATTGGTTAAAAAATGTTCTGTTGTTAAAATTTTAGAAAAAAAAAAGGAAATTAATATTTTCGAATCCGCATGACTTACTTCAAAATGTCACAAATGCAAGTGAGACATTCCAGACCAACTAGGTTTACTGCAGAATTGTATTCCTCAATACTAATTACATTAATTAATTACGGACAATACATGTTTTAGAAAAAATCATTGGCATATCATTTTTTTCTTTAAAAATAACAAGTCAGTGTAGTATGCATGCCACTGTTAGAGATAAAAATTATGTTGACATTGAAAAACATGCGCCTTTATGCTTTATCACTACAAACTAAATATCACTGAAATATCTCAAGCGATTTCGAAAATTTTAATTAATTTCCGTCTTTTCTTAAATTTTAACACCCCGCATTTTCGCAACAGAACATTTTTGGACCATAGTTTATAAAGCAAACTATCATTAATTTTCCATGTAGAATCACACCCTTAAATATTCGCATAGCATTATAATGTGTATAATATACACCTATGATTGTTTATGGTTTCTCATAATCAGTAATCTAGTAATATCTTTACTATACTAAAATTGAAATAAGCCCTTTACATTGCACATCAACGCCATCTTTTAGGCTTTAGCCAACATAACAATAAAAATTATAATAAACTGCAAACTAGCAAACTATAAGCCTGAATCAATTTTAATACAGGACTCTATTTAATAAAACAAAATTTGATCAAAGAATGAGAACTTTGAACTTCTAAGGTTTATAATTACTATTTTTCCATTTGAAACATTTTGAGTAAGTAATGCAAATAGGATTTTTCATACTTGAACAATAGAGAAACTTATCAGTTATCAAGTTTAGTTCCAGATATTTTCAAGGATGCTGCAAATGTTATTATAAAAAAAACTTTATATAACACAGGACCAGTACCACTGAATTCAATGAGAAAATAAATAATGCAATAATATTGAGGGTGCTACATTCGAAAAAAATATATACCACACACAAGAAATGGGACCCTGTTGGATTCAATATAGTTTTAAAATGTCAACAAATTGATTTCGTTCAGCTTTTATTTGAAATATTTTTCTGTATATAATAAAAAGTCAGTTAATCTCACTTAATTGACCAGTCATCATTCTGAATTTAGTTGAGAACTCGGGTAAAAAAAAACAGTTAAATATACTACATACAAAAAAAATATTCATACCAACCTTTCTCCTCTAGTGATTTCGGCCTTCGTAATTGTATTGCAACTGTTGTATTTGCAGTTTCAGTTGGTTCTGAGGATGGTCTTTGAACAGTATTTGAGGATGCATTGGCTCTGCGAATAAATGGAGGTGTTCTAGGACCTTCCTGTGGTTTTGTGGCATCTTCCAACTTAAACTAATCGCAGATAATTATTGTCAACTTTAATGTAATGTACAGGGTGTTTTCAAGAGGAGCACAAATGGCACNTTTGGACAGTTTTTCATATTATTTTCGACTCGTCCCGTATGCGTCCTCCTCGATTTTTCCGCGAACTTCTAGAACGACCCACGACGTGCTGGCGCATAATGAAAACGTACTCCCCATATCGTCGGTCTGCCGAGGCGATCCTTAATAGCGCTGAATAAAATCACGACTTTGGATTTAGTGGTAATTTATGTGGTGCATTCGCGTCTCCCGTCTACCGTGTATGTTTACGGCCTTATACGAGGGCGTGCTGCAGATAACCGACCGCCGTAATAAATAGTGACGTGTGAGAGACAGGTATGCCCATAGTGGGTAATTAGCCCAAAACCAACAAACCGTGGTAATGGTCATGCATCGGGCATGTGCAGAACGCAGGACGTGGATTTCATGAGATCGCCGCGGCGGGAGAGTTGCGAAGAATGCTCTCCGATAATAAAAAGTTTTAATGGTTGTACGCGGGAGGGTCGAAATCTTCTTGTTTTTTTTTTCAGGGGTAATTGTAAATAGAAATTACTTCCTTAGTTTGAAGATAGAGGTTCTTCAAGGGTCTATTTTGGAGCTTTTCTTTTGTACAAGCAGCTTTAAGTTGCAATACTTTTACCTTCTGAATTGACTAGGAACAAGCACATAAGATTAGCTCCATAAGCTCAGAGATGTAGTGGGTTATTTTGAAACTTAAGATTTATATCCAACAACCAATCGATTCCACCCCAAACGGGACCTCCCCCCGCCTTCCTTATCAGGATCAAGGTCAATTAGTGGTCAGATTGAGAACCAGTGCATTAAATCAAAGGATTTCGGAGTATAGGTTTTTTAGGTCGAATCGGAAGTTAGTTTGTCTGTATCAGACCATTTTAAGGTTGTGTCAAGGTCGTTTCGAGGTCATTTCAAAGTCAAATTGAGAAATGCTGAGCAATCAAGTCCGATCACATGTTATACAGGATTTTGGGGTCAATGAGCTTGAATCCGAGGTCAGTTTTTCTGTATCAGGAAATTTGAATGTCGTCTCAAGGTCATTTCAAGGTCAAGTTGAGAAAAGCCAAGCAATTAAGTCTATCCGCCTGTTATACACGTAGCTCGAGTTGCTGAGTTCAAATCTGAGGTCAGTTTGTCTGTGTCAGGTCATTTGAAAGCCATTTTAAGGTCAGTTGAAAGTTAATTTATGGAATAAACCCTGGAATCAATTACCGTTCTTATAGTCGGCGAGTCTGAATGCGAGGTCCATTTATATGTATTAATAAAGGTTCAAGGTTATTCCAAGGTTGATTTAAGGAAAAGGACTTCTGGTAGGGTCATTGAGAGATAATTTTAGACCCTCGGTTTTTGACCGAAGCTAAAATCGTTGATACTAAAAGTAGGTTTTTAAAATCATTCGAGTTTGAACAGAGCTACATAAGGTTTAGGCAAGTTCATCTGAAGGAGCAAACTTGTTTGACACAAAAATGGCCTGTACAAAGGTTGTAGGCTTTTGTATGGGTTCCACGTTAGTGATCTCTTGACCTAAAACTTCGCCAATCCTCCTTACTTTCGGTTCGACACAAATCAAGTAGTGGAGGAATCCGCAATCGGGTTCTGTACCTCATTGGCCTTGACAAGGGCTGTTTATATGCATGTCACTTGATTTTTGCGATTTCTGTATCTGCATCTGTTTGTGTCTGTCTTTGTCAGTCTTCGTCTGTATATGTTTGTGTCTATGGGTAGATTCGAGATAATATGGGTTGGTACGAGTATTTGTGAAGTTTATATAGGTTAATATGGTCAGTTCAATCTTTAGTTTCCAACCCTCAAATCACCTGAAAATCTAGACGATCTATCAAAAAATTAGTTATTTTGTGTTGTAGGCAATTATACCTACAATTTAAGGTAGGTACCTAAAGTCATTTTTTCAATTATTTGTTAACTGTAAAATAAAGGCCGACTGCGGAAAAATCAGTTTTCGAAAATTGCGCTTTATCATTGAAAAAAGTCATGAATGTTAGAATGTAATTGCGTTCGTTCTTTTTGCAAGTAATTGTTTAATTATTAAACGTTAATTTTAATAGATAAAGGTTCTAATTGATCCAAAGACACGTATAGGCGTGCAAAACAGCGTTATAAATAAATTATCCTAGGGTCAGGCAAAAGCCGCTCGGCAATTCGCTCTTTTTTCACTAAATAGAGCTTATTTTATAATTAAAAAAAGAGAAGTTCCCTCTTTGTTCTCAAGATAGCTTTTTATAACGTTAATTGTTGATTAACTATTGGACGTATCGGACCGCGATTGTAGAGACAAAGAAGGGATTAAACTTTTATTTTCAGAAAGTTTTGCATTGATAGTTCATGTAATAAGCGCGCTAGCAGTAGTAAAAGTTAATGTTAACGCGGGAGAAGGAGCACTGCGCCGGGCCCGCGCATGCTCGTGACCGCCGCTCTCTGTCGCGCGAGATTTTTGACTTGAACGTTTCAAATTCAATTTTTTGTTGCCGCTGAATTAAATAAATAAGTTTTTTTTCTATTAGGTTAGTATTAGGCAAAATATTCAAGATACCTTTTTTGTTGTAAAAAGTTAGGCGAGTCCGAAAAAAATAAAAATTAAAAAAAAATCCAATGGCGTTCTACATTTTATGACGAAAACGTCGACTAACTCACGTTTAACTACGCCACTGGCTGCAGATGAAAATTGACTTAATACTAAAAATGCAGCTCTTTACCAACGTACAATAATTGTCAAATTTTAAGAACCTAACATTGACTGTTCCAAAATTTCAAAAATAATAGGGATGTTTCACGTCAAGCGGATCACCGACCTGGACAAAAATTGCGTGGAACGATCGAGACGTGTACGGGTTCAAAATATTCGTCTAGCAAGAGGCTTTCAAACGCAGAATGGTACTTTTCAAAAATCCAAAATGGCGGACCCAATATGGCGGCCGGAAGCTGAAGAAAACATGAGTGTACGGCAAAAAAGGGTTGTGAAAAAAAAATTCGCAACCAATCGGGTCATTTTTAACTCAAATTGTAGCTGAGGGGCTCCTCTTAAAAGCTGATGTGGTTGGATGAAGAAATCCAAAATGGGGGATCCAACATGGCGATCAAAAAACCGATTTGCTGACTGAATTTTTGAAAATCAACCGATTTACACCAAACTTGGTATACGGGAGTTTTAGAGGTCGCTGATTACGAGTCCGAGATCAGATTTGCAAAATTCTAGATGGCGGATCGATGATGGCGAACGAAATTTCGGAAAATCGAACAATCGAAGTTGGTATATGGGGATTTTTGGGGTCGTTGAACATGTATCTTACGTTGGATTTACAAAATTTAAGATGGTGAAAGATTTTATCCGCCACACTGGATTTGTTATTTTTTAACGAGCTCCGAAAGCCCCCCATATATCAGATTTGGTGGAAATCGGTTGATTTTCTGAAATTTCGTCCGCCATCATGGATCCGCTATCTTGAATTTTGCAAATCTGACGTCGTAATCAGCGACCTCAAAAACCACACCAGCTGTTAAGAGGTTCCCTCAGCTACAATTTGAGCTAAAAAATGACCTGATTGGTTGCGATTTTTTTTAACAACCCTTTTTTACCATACACTTAGATTTTCCCCAGCTTCCGGCCGGCATATTGGATCCGCCATTTTGGATTTTTGAAAAGTACCACTCTGCGTTTGAAAGTCTCTTACTAGACGAACATTTTGAGCCCTTACACGTCTCGATCGTTCCCCGCAATTTTTGTCCAGGTCGGTGATCCGCTTGACGTGAAATGAAAAAATTTTCAACACCCTGTATCTCGGAATCTAAGCGTTTCCGGCCACATGTTTATAGGAACCTTTTTTCTTTAAATACCATAAGAAATTGTGTCCTAAAATTAGTGACCTGACTTAGGAAACACACCGTATATTACAAGTATTTTTCTTTTCGGAGACCTTTTTTATAATTATATTATTATTTTGATTTACTTCACTGTACTACGCCCTACTCTAGCCCTAAAAACTTACCCTTTCTTAAAGTCACACCCTGTATAGTGGCAAAACTGCCTTTCTTAACCCTAGCAATGCATAAAACTAACATAAACAAGAAATATAATAAATCTCGAAAAGTGTCAAATAAATCACCGGCAATATTGATATTAAAAAAAAAACGTACAAGTCGACCACCGGCGAGAGATACGAGACCATGTAAGGGTTCCCATACGAGCCGCAGCAGGCCATGTACTAGTCACTGGGGCACACACGTCGCTGACAAATGATGGCCGTCTCTTCAATGAGTTCATAAGTCATCCTCGCTAGCCGTTGCGCTAAACTAATGCGACCGTGGTGGCGTTTTGACAACACATATCGTTACGAGGCACAGGTACATCGAGGGAGCATGCCGTGGTATGTACAGGGTGGGACGTTGCGAGATGCACGTCGAACAGTGAAGAGATTGATAAAGCTTTGCTTTGGCACTGGTACACAGAAAAAATAACGAGCCTGATATTAATGACAACTTTTGAGTAAATGTACAGAGCCTCATGAATGATTACAATCCATGTGACCGTCGAGCATATGCAACCAACATTGCATGGTTGGTTCTATTAACTAAAAATCTATAAATCTCAGTGAAGTGGTTGAATTGGTTACTTGTTCGGAAGTATTTACTATTTCCAAAAAATATTTTATTTCTATAGAAAATAAAAGGTTTAGTAGAAAAATATCGACATTTTAATTTTAAGTCTAAACTCACGCAAAAACAGTCACCAGTGTCATGGCGTCTACGTGACGTCACATCCATGTTTGTTAACAGTAGACATAAGGTGCTAATATTTTGTGTTGCAAGATTCATTAGTTAAATAAAAATATAAAGTTACCATAATAGTATATGCACTTTATTTACCCTCAAATTGTACTTTGATATAATAATGGATACGCATTATCTTTCCATGGTGAGACTAAAACATTAAGAAAATCTGATGCATAGTTGTCATCGAATGTAACATTAATTATTTCTACTTTTTTATTTCTACTGTAGTTGCAATCAGCTACACCGAAATAGCTCTTTTGTAGCGACCATCTGCACATAAAACTTCCGGACCGGTTTGCCTCTTTTCCACATCATTTCTAAAAGTCATCAGATGATCAGAGTTGCATCATTGGTTTTGCACCAACTAAATTCAAACTCTCGTGAGGCCGTCATTCTGCCATTTCTTAACTCATGCCAAAACAGCTTTGATGTTGGTCTCGTCTCTTCTTCAAATTTCATGTCATCTTCATCAGTCAATACGAGTTTTCTCAAAAATGTGTCGCAGGACCGTTCTTTGTATTTCTGCACCAATTTATGCATGGATAAACTTTGGTCACAAATATAGTTTTTTTGATAACTCGTATTTGTTGAGCTTTATTTTTTTTCTTTCTTTTAGAAACTTTTTAAGTACCTAACGTTTCCTGATTATTGTTTTGTTGAACTGTGGACTGTTGTTTATATTTCAGCACCAATTTATGCATGGATAAACTTTGATCACAAATATAGTATTTTTGATAACTCACCGTTGTTGAGCTTTATTTTCTTTCCTTCTTTTAGAAACTTTTTAAGTACCTAACGTTCCCTGATTATGGTTTTGGTAACACAAAACTAAGCAACTGATAGTTGGTAAGCACAAAATATTTAAATGAAGATAAATACTGTGGATATTGTCGAAGTGCAAAAGACACAAAATGACATTTACATAGATGTGACGTTAATTCGCTCTGATTGGTGTTCAATGGCGGTTTGCTGTATTTTGTAGTTTTATTTTACCAAAAATATTATCAATCTCACTCATAATGTAAAAATAAAGGCGTTTTTTATAATCCATGAATCATATTTCATTAGATAAATATATAATTTTAGTGATTCTTGGTTACTGTCGTCATGCCTATGAATAAAGTTGTATTTGAAATTGATTAATGTGAAGTGTGTAAGTGTTTTATTAACCATAAAAAAAATCATATTTATGAGAAAATGTTAGGAAATTCAAAAGGTGAGTGAAAATTTTGAGAAGGTCGGCGATTTTCTTAGTTCCGTGGTTTGGTTGGTTCGGTGGTAGATTCAAAACATGGGCGAAATCTGAAGTGCTCGTATCCATTCCTACGACAATATTGTCTATTGCTAAGTAATTCGTTAATTTCCTGTGTTACTTTTAAAATAAATTTGAATAAATTTCAACATTTTCGAAAATAAAATTTGAACCGTAAAATTCGCCATCAGCGTTTTCGTACCGCGGCGCGCAGCAGCTACGACATCAAAGGTACAGCTGACTGCCGTATCAGGGACAACTTTAAATTTGTTTAAACCTCATGTGAAATTTTTTTTTCAATTTAAAAAGTCGTCTTTTAAACCATCAATTGCTAAATAAAAGTTGCTCATTTCAATTCCCTCTTTCATCCTTTTCAAGACTTATTTCAGAAACACTGCATTATAACGCGACGTGATTTTCATCATCAAATTTCCTTCATTAAAAATTCTCTCATTTAAAATACGTTGGCAAAAATTCCTTTTGTTAAAATCGGAACGCTTCGTCTCGAACCACTGTTGGGCAGGAACGGGAGAGCATCGGTACCGGCCAACCGAGATCTAAGAATACATCGGCAAAGAAATAACAGCACTCTCGATTTTTGCGCAGCGCTCGGATCACCCACTCGTCATTGTAGACCGATTGTCCGCCGCGTCTTGCACATCCACTGCACCCAGTGGCCTGCGGGCTACCAAACAGTCCCGGATCCGCACGGGTCAGTGGCGTCCCTATTTGTCTTCGATAAGGCAAATGTCGTAATTTACCTTCGATTGTTTACTCATTTAAATAGCTTTATTTTATTTTATATTTTTTATAGAAGAAACAGTAAAATAATTAAAAAACAACGACCCCCCCCCTTCTCAAAAAAAAATAAAGTTAAAAATTGTTTCTGTAAGTTACTTTGCTTAATGGAAAAAAATTCGGCGAAAATTAAGTAATTCTGGCACTAAGAATTTTATGTACAAATTAGTTATGTTAAAGTTGCAAAAATGTGTGTAAAAAAACAATTTTGTTAAATTAAAATCGATTGATTAAAATGTCATGATAGTTTTCATATTTGTTATTTTTTTAAATAATAAATTATTCTTCAGTCAAAGTATTGTTCAATTAATCTAGTTTGATACACTAAATATGTACTTTTGCTTTATTTGAAGTCGATCTTGTTAAACATTTTTTCAGTTACAGAAAACGAGAAAAATATTGTTAAATATTGTTATAAGTTAAATAATTACTGAACGCTGAATTGTTGCACATAAATTCATTTGTGCGCTAAAACTGAATTCATTCTTACAAGTTTGTGGAGAAAATTTAAAACATCTGCAGGACATACGGAGTGTTTTTGAAGAAAGTGTGTTCCTTGAGCAACGTTACAAAACAACTGGTGTAAATGCTTCTGTTTTCGAGAAAATTAACCATAAAGGTAAGCCAACCCTGTGCATCTTGTGCACGTGCGATGTGTATTGCAGTATTCGCATTGGCCAGTACCGTATGACGTGTACTAAGGGAACAATTATTACAACCATATCATGTGCAAAGGTTCGTAACATTAACACACAGTGTAATTTCAATTTAAATACAACAATTGCGATTATGGACTCCTTATAAAAAATAAGCGAAGGATGGCTTTTTGTTTTGTGATTTCTTTTTCTAGATCCAGGGTGGTAAAGTTATGAATCAAACAAAAAAATTTTCGAGGAATGCCTTTTTAATTTCTTAGTTAATCAGTTGCATTTTATAATTTTGATATTTTAAAAGAATGTTACTACAAAAATATAGTAAAGTTAAGTTCTGGAGAGCATTGTTTCTAAAATATTGAATATTAAGAAATGTAAAGACCATAGAACTGTACTTTATCAGGTTTTTATTAGATACCAAATACGCGTTCCCGCTTTGTTACACTATTATTCGGTAGATACGAGTTCTTGCCTGAGTCCATTTGACCGGTCTTCCAGTTTCGTACACTGAAAAAAAAGTATTTGGATCAAATGAGCAAATAGTTTTAAATGGAATTATTTGCTGTAAATGTTATTTTATTCTATTCAAATGTATATACTTTCGTCAAACTAAGTGAAATATTTGCTGTAATCTATAATTTTTCTTAGAATGTATACTGCATATTTGTAAATATACATATTCAAATCTTTTACAGTTTTGAAATTTATTATCTCGGACTTTAGCTACAATATCTCCTATAGTTCATAAACTTCAAACATATTTGTTTAAAAACTACCAGTTCCTTAAAATGTATATGTATATTTAAAATTTAGTATTGATGTAGGAATTATTCAAGACAAATGTAGCATATTATAATCAAACTTGTGTTTTCTTGAAAGAAAATTGAAGCAGGTCACAGAATGGTGCAGGTGGGGAGTAGCACGATAGATGGAGCCACTTACGCTCGGTATCTACACATCTCCTCGTGAGTACAACACTAAAGCAGCTGTATCGTTATAACGACATAAAGATGAGGACCATCAATAAATCCCAAACCGACCTATGTATGGTTGGTTAAACTTACAAACGATCCTAGCTGTAGTACTAGGTGAGTTTGAAACAAAATATTTTTTATTACTGAGAAATATTTATATCCAAATATATTCTTAAAATAAGTATATGCAGTCATTTGACCAAAACTATTCAATTTTGTATTAAACAGACAATACATTAATATACAATACAAAACATGTTTCTATAAAATCTATGTAGATCATAAAATTAAGAATAGAATTTGTTAACCAGAAGTATCAAATATTTATTTTAAATGCTGCCTATTTTCAAAGTAAGAAATTATATTTCTGGGTAGAAATTTAATAAATAAATAATTTTCTTGAAAGAAGAAAATAATTTAACGTGCAATACCTTAAAATCAAATGTACATTTGAAACGATAATTTTTTTGCGTGTATATGTGTTTTTTTAGGAAAAGTAATCTGTAGATTTATTTCTAACCTATTTCTGTCTCTTCACAATGCTAATCTTAGATTCTCTTTTTAATGTATCTCCCAAATCGTAAAGTCTAGGTGTTTCTACAATCAAGAAAACATTTAATATCGAATAAATTTCATGTCCAAACAACTACACACCATCCCGATGCAGTTATTTATAGTCTAAAATTTCAACACACGTTACTTTTTCCATAAAATTCAACTATACATTTCAAAATATTTATTTTGCGATAACTGAAATATCGCAAGCCCATTCTTAGAACGCGTACGCCGCTGGTCAAGTCGTGGTCGTTGCTCACAAGCATAGATTCGCCAGCAACATTAACAATTCTGCCTTATGGGAGAAAGGAGATGTCTTGCCTATTGTAATTGTTGGTGTAGGTATTCCGACCAGAAAAATGTATCAGGTGTATGCTTCGCTTGTTGTGAGGGAATTGTATAGGAATTTTTTAGTCTGAAAGTATTGAATTGTGAATAAAATTACCTATAATGATCGCAGGAGGTAACAGCCAATTAAAAAAATTGTTGCACAAAAATCTATAGGCATGGAATACTGATGTTGCTACAGAAGGTGTTTCGTATCTTTTTGCGTTTACGTTAGAAGCATACAGTGGATTTAATTCCAAAACTAAAAAATGATTCATTTTAAAGATAACGGACACGCACAACTTTTTCACTTCAGCAAGTATGAAGATCTTAAAAACTGCTGTAGAAACTAGAAAAGTGGTAGTAGGGATAGTTCTAAAGCAGCTAGTTGAATCAAATTGAATGTAAAAAGTAAAAATTTTCTTAAATTAACATACCAAGTACCGAAAAAAGAAAAATGTATAATTCGTGCATCAATGATCAGTCAAAATCTTCATTCAAATTCATGGAATTGCAATTGAGCACATTGGGGCTACCGAAAAGTGTGTTCACGGTTTATTCCGCACAAGATGACCAAAAATCGCTCAAAATTCAACATTCGTAGGATATTATCAAGGAGGCCAAAAACGACAAATACTTCTTCACAACATTGTGACTGGTGAAACGTGGTGTGTTCAATATAATTCAGAAACCAATAGGCTAACCAACAAACTGCAAAAAATGAATTTTTTTTGGTATTTTTATAGTATCTCGAAAAATAATGATGGAATTCTCTTACTCTCAATAGAACTTTTACCTAGATAAATTACACAGCCCCACAAATAAAATTGAAATTATTTTCTCCGATATCTGAGGAGGTGCACTTTAAGTTTTTGGGGTTGCTGAATCCGAATCCGGGGTCCGTTTATCCCCATCACGTCAGGGTTAAGGGCATCTGAAGGTCAAATTGCGGAATGACTATTAAAAAATCTGGAAAAATTTATATATATGTTTTCAGGGTCGCTAAATCTGAATCTGGGGTTCTCTTGACCTTGAAGTGTCAGAATGAAGGTCAAATAAAGGTCAAAACCCTAAAATTTGATGATATGATATTTTTGACCCCGGATTCCGAAAGAGCAGAAAATTTTAAATCCGAATACGTATTTACCACAAACATAACAGAAATGATATGGGGTTTTTGGGTTGTCATGCTCATGTCTATGGGTTCTACTACTTGTAGCTTTATACTCTGGTGAGGCCAAGGTAGCCACCTCAACAGAGCCGCGGTCACTGGATGACGACGCCTGCGGGCCCGCTTTCCCACCCTGACCAGCCGCCGATACTGGGGTTCCATCCCCCTGCATCGTAAATTTCTCCGTTGTGTTTGCCATGACGGCATACGCGTCCTGTTCCAGGGACTTTGCCGGATAGCGGGACAACTCCGTTGCCCGCCGTCACCACGGGGAGGTGCCCTGGATGCAAACACACGGATGAAATTTTTCACTCTTTCAGAATCCGGAGTAAGAAAATATTATATCGTTATATTACGACGTGATTGGCTCAAATGAATACCAGAATCATGATCAACGACCCGAAAAATATCAACTCATCAAAGACCCAAGATCTCAATTTACAGCCAAAAGCTGGAAAATGGATTTGATTGTGGATGACCATCATGTGACCTACAAAGGTCTGTTCTAAAAAAAAGTCAATACATATTCGGACGTAAAATTTTCTGCTTTTCAAGAATCCGGGGTCAAAATGATCATATCTTCAAATTTTAGGGTTTTGACCTTTATTTGGCCTTGATTCTGACACTTCAAGGTCAAGAGAACCCCAGTTTCAGATTTAGCGACCCCGAAAACATATCTATAAATTTTTCCAGATTGTTTAATAGCAATTTGACCTTCAGATGCCCTTGACCCTGACGTGAGGGGGTTAAGCGGACCCCGGATTCGGATTCAGCAACCCCAAAAACATGAAGTGCACCTTCTCAGATATCGGAGAAAATAATTTCATTCATTTTTTTTGTGGAGCTGTGTTATTTAACAGGTACCTAAATTTGAGTGAAATTAATTAGTTTTTGTTCAAATATTATCACAATCATATTAGTGAAATAGTCAAAAATACTCAATGTATTCTATCTCTTTGCGGTGTACCAAAACCATACTTTACAACAAAAATTGTAAATCATACAATTGAAAGTTTTTTGTGAAATTATCAGTAAAACAATGATGAATCAAATATTTATTTTCGCCGATCGACATTAAAGGCGTAGTTTTAGTCACAACTGTCAGGTACTAATGTGTCACATTTACTGTCGAGGTATTAGAATCTTTTTTACTGCTAAATTAAAAATTTAAACTTGTTCTTTAACGAATGTAATTTTATTTATTATAAACATTTATAGTGAAATTAGAAAGGGATATCAGTTGTCCTGTTTTGAATAAGTCAAAAACATATGACATTAAGTTTTCAGAAATTTTATTGTATAACTGTAATTACAAGCTGAGGTTCTAAGTAAACATATAACAAACAGTTTATTTTCTTAGCAACGATGCACCCGTATTTTCTTGCATTACTTAAGAATTTGCACTATAACTCCTCCGCACTAAGAATGAAGCATCCCCTGAAAGGTTGAGGTTTCCTTCTAATTCTATTTCCTCTGGTTGATTGATTTTACCCATGCTCGTCATTGTCACCGTTAGCCTTCTGTTCCTCTGTCTTATGTAAAGTTTAACATCAGCGGTTTCTAATAGGGCACACAAGATAATAATTTTTAAGATTCAAACAAGATTTACACCTGGAAAAACAAAACAATTACAAACCATAAAAGAGTTAGACACATAATTTTCCACTTCACACAATGCGATATGATCATGTATCCCACAAAACATGTGCCTATACTGTTTATTTTCATCAAATTAGAAGTGTAATAGACGATGTACAACAAACTGTCGGATATTTTACGATCATAAACGATTGTGCAGCGAGAGGTGACGATGACGTAATCATTATAAGACGCGTTTTACACGTTAAAAACGGAAACATAATCATTATGAATACTGGTTTTTATACAACAAATCTTCCCTACTATACAATTATAACATAAAGCCTATAACACATAATAATGTATAAGTAATTCATTATAACCTTTATTTCACAGACGCATTAGGTGTAATAAGGAACTATATCGGGGTCCGAGAGAAGTGAGAGACTAAAGCCCGCTGCCAATTTGAAAAAATTAAATTCTATTGAAATTATTTGCGATAAATATATCTATATAGCAAAGAAATCTACTCATATGCACATAGCATACATATTGACTAATTAACAACATAAAAATATCATATTTAAGTAGTTTTAAATTATATTTAATGAACGCATAAATACCATGTAGATGTGGTAACAGCGCTAATAATTGACTAGCAGTTGTACACACTGCAAACCTACAGACCTCGGACATCGGAGACATTGCGCGTCAAATCCGGGTAAAGATGCGTACGCGTTCAAAAATGTATTGTGTGTAAACTATGTACAATATAATTATTATAT
>NW_019416279.1:1537855-1585755 GCF_000390285.2 Anoplophora glabripennis
AAGTCAAAGAAAATGTTGGATGCAATTTTGAAGGTTCTGTGATAGAAATTACATTATTACTCACTGCTCGTGCATTTAATCTCTATTTTAGTAATGTTACAAAAGTTTTGCAACTATAATTTTTTAGATATAAAGTTTGCTGAGAAATATTTATGTTCCTTTGTTATTCCGTACAAATGCTTTTATCTCAAGTATTACTAATTATATTAATCAAGTAAAGAAAACTTTATGTAACCCTAAATATTGCTGGGTAATGATTACGATGTTTTTATAAACCATTAAATATATTAAAAGGATTTATCAACTGTATTTTCTATTCCAATAAATATATCACAGCTTCCTAGCTTTTTTTAATTAATCTACTTTTTATAAACATTACAAAAAATCATCTGTTGTGGATAATTTATTGTTGATAACAATGTACATGGGATATAGGAAAAATGTAGATATATGTTTCAAATCAATTTCGTTTTTATCAAGTCTTTCAAATGTATTCCCTCCTTGCTGTTAGCTGATTGCGACGTTGCCACATTAATCCTCAAGTCAGACAGAAATGCAATTATTGGTTTCTGTTTCTAATTAATACAGCTGTACTATGTTCAAAATTTAAATTAGTTTTACATCAAAAATAAGATAATACTGTGTACTATCTATGGTAAAGTTTTGTTTCACAATTTCTAAATTTTTTTCTCAGTTATGGGCAAAAAAAGAGTAAAATGAACAACTTTCAACAACAATATCTCAAAATCTAAAAATTAAAAAAAAAATTCAAAAAAATATGACGCACAGATGGAGCACTGGGTAATACGCTACATAAATTTCAAGTACATCTGTGCATTTGAGTAAACCCGATATACCTCCTTAAGCACCTTTCATTTAAACTCATTGAATAATGAGATGAGTGATTTTTTTTAATAAAAGTTGTATATTTGTTATAAAAGTTTTAATATGCGCTATACACATTATTCTAGAGAAACAGTTTAATAAGCCCATTTCTTTCAGTGTGGGTGCTTTAATAGACTCGGTAGTTAAACAAATAAGCATTGTTTTACGAGTAAAATTACGAAAAATTGTTTTCAGTGTAAGTAGTGTCTAAAAATTAGTTGCCTCGCCTCAAGCGCCTAAGTTTCGCGGCACCACCCTGTACACACTTGCGTAATTCTCATCCGAGCCATCGCCGCAGCGTCACAGTATGAGGCGTCAACACCCATACATCGACGGTGCCAGCAAAAAAATCCTCCATTCTAGGTTCCTCTCTTGACGTCCCGTCGATCTCTCCGCCGGACCGCAGAACATCTCGCTGGTAATGTTCGAATTAATAACCAATTTGTAACCAAACACGTCCATTAAACTACTTTACCACTCGACAAGATAAACCGGACAAAAAAAACCGTACCCCGACGTGAAAAATATGGAAGGTGTGGCGCGCGGGCTGCTGCCACATACATAAATTTAATTAGTAGGAGATGACTTGCTGTCTGAGCGCCGCTAACCATTCCAATTGTTAAGAATTCAATTATAGATACAATAAACATGCATGTATGCTGTAACAGGTCCTCTCCGGCTCTATTAGCGCTCGGATAAACAGGGGGATTGATTTAATTAGTACCGACGGAGATGAGCGCTTTGCGCGCGGTGTAGCGGACTGTTGGACGTCTGTTGCGTCACCACGGCGGCAGTCCGACGTTTCTTTCATTTGTTTCGTACACTGAAAAAACAATTACTTTCTATTAAAGCAATCGGTTATTTTGAATGCAGTTAGTTTACATTTATGCTGGTTAAATTGAGTTAAACCAGTTACATTTAATACAAGTCATTTGATTTGTTTGAATTAAAAAAAGAAACAGTTTACAATAGATTTGTCTATAATTAACAAATTAGATTTAATATAACCATTTATGATTTTAGAATATTTGTTAGGCGAATTAAAAGAATACATTTTTAATACAAATTTATATTCGTTTTTATTTAATAAATATTATTTTATATTGGCCTATCAAACGTTACAATTAAACTTTAAAGGGAAATTATTCCAAATATATAATTTCTTAAATGTGAACCAGCTGGTTATAAAAGTTAAATTTTTATATAGTTTAAAACTATTATCAGTTCAATATTAAAAAATATTATTTAAAAATTACTCCAATCACGTGACCAAGTTATGTTCTCCCCTGACAGTCGTATCTTTGCCATCATGGCGACTATGTGTGCAAGGTGCCAGTAGTGAATTGTGTAGTTCAGTAGGCTAGTATGGACTATATCAAAAGGTAGTGTTTCTTGTTGTTCTTAGATCATATTCATAATATAACATGTGCATATAGTTACAGAGTGCTGGTTCCGTTTGCTCCTAATTAAAATGGATGCAGAAACTGTGGAAGCTAGGGTCAAACAAGTAATAATCGTCAAAAAGTCAGTTTTAGATAAGGACATAGTGTTGCTGTTGTAGTTTCATAAATTTATAATAAAACCCAATTTAAAAATCCGAAAATTATTTTTAATCATTAAACTGTCAACAACTATGACACGTAGTTTTGAACGATATATTTAAATCTTAAAATTAATTTTTAGCAAAAATGAAATGTTCGAATAAAAGTATCGTATATACTAGTATGTGCTTTTTCTATTAGTAGGTCTCAACACTATGTACCTTTTCAAATTTAATTATAAACTTATAGTTAGATAAGTTATCTAATTATCAGTTTAATTAAATTTGAGAAAGTACATAATTTTGAGACTAATCAAGAAAGAAATACGTCCAATATTAGTGTAAAAAACAATTCACTTTTTATAAACCATTGATTTATTAATATTAAAATAACCTATTTTCACTGAAAAACTGTTAGTTCACATTAAGCTAAGATATATTTCTAATAATCTCATGTCATCTACATCTTAAAATATGTAGATTAATAATAAAGATGCGAAATGTAATATTACAGTAAAAATAAATTAACATTCAAATAAGATTTATTACAAAACTATGAACTTATTATTAGTTACTTTTCATACTATATATGCTAGGCAATATCCAAAACTAGGATTAGTTTATGGCAAACGATATTTGTTTAGTCCAAATAAATCCTTTTTTCAGTGTATGATACTTTTAAGATTCGTCTCAAATATACTTGGAAATGTTAGATCTTAATCACAACATGACGGTTTAAGAAAAACGTTAAATGTTGACCCGCTTGCAGAGCTGGGAAATCGAGCTCACAATTTTGTGAATAAAAAATAGTAAATGACTGAAATCTTCAAATCTGACGTTACCGCCATTAAAGACATGTTTATATTGATTCTAAATTATTTTTGAAAAATCTGAACAAAACTTCCTAGGTTAATTAAACTCTTCTACACACTGAAAGAAATGCGCTTTATACTGACTGTTGATTGGCTGATACGACGATCTGGATGTTTTTCATTAAATAAATCGCAAACTTCCTGCTGCGTTCTAGTCTTATCCCAGCATCCGATAAGAATTAAAATTTAAATTCTTTGTGTGACAGTTAAATGTGCCATAATACTTTAAATTCAACAATAATTTTTATATCGCTTACAATACTTAGAAAGTTAGTATGACAGTGACACTTTGTAAAGATTTATACCTACGTGATCCATAAAAAACTTCAGGCATTTCGAAAAACTAAATTTGATAACGTTTTTGCTTTATTTTAATTGATTTGGGTTTTCTAACATTCAATCGTCATTTACTCGAAAACTTTCCTATGTAAAATCGCAACATTTTAATACTGCCGGATCGTCAATGAAACGATCTTTCAGAATCAAAAAAAAAATAGCGGGTTGCTATTTAAAAAAAATATCAATGACGTCATTACTCGAAAACAAATGACGGTTGAAAATCGCCTTTTATGTTAAAATATGTATTTTTTAAATTAAAAATCGACATGTTCGAGGATTTTTCCCAAAAAAAAATTGTTTCGTTTTTACTGAATTTATTCCATTCTTTAGGCGCGTATGGTATCCAATGTATGTAGTTGGCATAAAATTAGTAAATAAACATACAAACACAGGATTGTTATTTTTACTTCTTCTTTATTTATTTACTCTAAGAAAATTTTGTGGAGAAAAACACATAGGTACAGGCATATAATATACAGTATGTAGACGGTTAGAGCGGAAAAGAGGGAAAATATTTTTACATTTCATTTTACGAGAAAAAGGCATTCCAGATTAAAATTTTTAGCTTGTCTTTAAAATGCGGTTAGCATAGAGAACTTTCATCTTGCGCCTTCAGGATGATCAGAAAATAGGTAAATATAAAAATCGTTCAAGAATAAACTGCCTTTTGCTCACCATTCAAAAATAATTGGCAATATAAGTGTGTGAATTGCTTAGCAAATATGTATAATTTATTAAGAAGTTTGGAAATAGTTCCGTTGCACACATTAAAACAACGACATTAAAAAAATTACTGAATAAAGTTCTTCACGCCATTTATATTTAAATGATGAGAAAAAGGCAGTTTATTCTTGAACGATTTTTATATTTACCGATTTTCTACAGATACTGAAAAAACTTTTTGATTCCTGGAACATGGAAATGCAGTTCATCTGAAAGATCGTTAAATTTTGAGAAATTTTTGTAATATAAAGTTTTTCCAATATTTATTTGTTTTCGAGACATGTCGACTTCAATATGCAATGTTGTAGAAGACATGGCAGATTGTATTTTTTTTACGTTTTTGCCTCTAGTTTTTTTTTAGTAAAGATAGGTATAGGCATTGCTTCATAGAAAAAGAAGTAGATAAAATTTCCATCAAAGTTGTAAAGTATTTTTGGATTAAAATTGAATTGAATTTTTCGATTTTCGTCGCGTTTACCCGTTTTATACGTTTTAATTCTCATTTTTGCAAAAAAGGAAAGAAATAACACTTTTAAGGATTTTCATCACCTGACTTGTTCGAAGGGTCATTAAAAATGAAAAAACCGCGGGATGCTATTAAATTGGAGGATTGAAATTGAAGATAGGGGTGAAAATGCACTTTTGCAGTTTTTTAATATAGCACGAAAACAAAGCAAAATTTCGGTATAGTCCATAGGAAAAATTTTGTAGAGAATTGAATTTCCCATCGAGATGGTTTATTTAAAAAATTTAAAAGAAAAATTTTATGCAAAACATCGTTAAAAACAATTTAAAAAAGTAAAAAATAAGATTTTTTAAATTTTTCACTTTTTTGACAAAGAAAATTGATGTAGGTACAAAAAACTAGATGAGATTCCCTTCAAAGTGAATTATAACCGGTCAAACAAATATTTTTTAGATTTTCGTCGTTTTTAACATAAATTAGAGTCAAAAATGTAAAAAAAAAACAAAAAATCTTAATTTCTGCTTTTTAAAAAAATTGTTTATTAACGATTTTTGCATAAAATTTTTCTTATCAATTTTTGAAATAAGCCATTTCGATGGAAAATTCAATTCTCTACAAAATTTTTCCTATAAACTATACCGAAATTTTGTTTCGTTTTCGTGCTATATTTAAAAAACTGCAAAAGTGAAATTTAACCCCTCTAATGTAATAGCATCCAACGGTTTTTTCATTTTTAACGACCCTNGCAATAAAAACATGGGACGAGAGAGTTGAATTACCCCAGAAACAAACACCATATCTCAATCGGGATTCAACTTGGGCATAGTATAAACAAAGGAGTTGATCGGTACTTAGGACTGTTCTAATATTTCGAAATAAATAAGTTATTGAAGACAATTTTGATATTATTACTTGACTGTAAGTTGTAAAAATCTTTATATATTATTAACAAATAAAACTTTTGAAATAATTTTTTATTAGATAAAAACCAATTCGTTGTAAAAATAATAAGAATTATTATTATTATTATGTAAAAAACGATGAAAATCTAAAAAATATTTAAGTTTGACAGGTTATAACTCAGTCATTATTAAGTCATTCAAAAACTTTTGAAAACGCATCATTTTGAAGGGAATCTCATCTATTTTTTTGTACATCATTTTTTTTTGCCTACTTCTACTAAAAAAAAAATAGAGTAAAAAAAGTAAAAAATTCAAAAAAATATTATTTTCTGTTTTTTTTTAAACTGTTTATTAACGATTTTTTGCATAAAATTTTTCTTTTAAATTTTTTAAATAAGCCATTTCGATGGGAAATTGAATTCCCTAAATAATTTTTCCTATGATCTATAGTGAAATTTTGATTCGTTTTCGAGCTGCAATTTAAAAACTGAAAGCGGTGCATTTTCACCCCTATCTCCAATTTCCACCCTCTAATTTAATAGCACTCCGCTATTTTTTCGTCTAAAATGACCCTTTGAACGATTCATGCAATAAAATTGCTTGAATCATCATAGTTCCTTTCAACCCTGTTTTTTATATAATCAATAGCCTACTTAGAAAAAAGGTATAATCAAGTTATAAATTAAATAATGCTGAATCAGCCCATTGATATTTGGTTCTAATTTCTAATTTTATTAAAAATAAAGGTTACATCACGTAGTACCTACATTTTTTTCGCCTCTACCAGTACGAACATGTCACCGTGAAACGCTCTTTCTAACAGCACAAATCGAAATCCATTTATTTCCCGACATACCCCTCAGTGCGTTCAATGCCGGGCAAGGCATTGCATTATCACGACGCTGTATCGCACAGTATGCAATGCAAAGCGGAGCAAGGACTGATCGAGGTTTAACAGTTGGTAATTGGATCTCGCTATTCGCAAAAATCACGAAGAATGCTGATGCTCACGGAGTTCTGCCGTTCGAGCGGGTGCATCCTCCTCGATGATGGGAGTAATTCTGGGACTAGCTGGTACTGTGAATCCCTGTTACATTCCTAGATGTAACTGGACATCGGATCTGCGGCCATTAGAGCATAGATTTTATGCGGTATATTAGCCGAAACGTAGTAGAGGCATGCACAAAGGTAACGTCGTCTTGCTATTGATGTGATTTACAAATGGCGTTTCTAAAATCTTACCATAAAATTCTTCAGGGTAAAATTGTTAAAAAAATTTAAAAATTTTGGGCTATTTTACTAAAGTGGCACTTTAACCACATGAAATGTCACTTTACTTTATAGTAATATCACTGTTAATAAAGAAATAGTTTTACAGGAAATTGTTTATTTAAATATTGGAAACCTTGTTATATACAGGGTGTCCCACCGTGACGGCCCATTAGAATTATTTCAGAGACTACTTCGATTTGAATTTTAAAAAATTGGGATACCGGGTTTTCGGGCATGCCGTTCTCAACTAAAATAATAACGTCCACGTACCACTTCCGGTTATACCGGAAGTCGCCGTCAACTTGCTTATTTTAAATGGAACACCCTATATATTATTGAAATTTTGGATTTTGGATTGTACGTGTTATTTCAGGTGGACTTTTATGAAGTTTCCCTATTCCTAAAATTAACCGTTTTCGAGATATTTAATTTTTTTCAAAAAAATGGAGAGAACATTGACTAGCTTCAAACCATGGCGTATTTTATAGTAAGAAAGATAAAGCAACAATATTTATAGAGGGGATAGCTAGACCCCTAAGCTTCCCATCCATACTTTCAAAGTGGCTTAATTGCATACAGCGTGCTAGAAATTTAATGCGGAGTTTAATTAAATTCACACCTTCATAAGTCGTTTTTTTAATGGAACACCCTGTATGTTTTTCTATATTCTGATACACAATTTTATTCTCTTTCGAACGGTATCAGGGTTCGCTATACCCATCTCTTCTAGTTTTTAAGTTATCTACTATTTTTTGTGTAATCACCTAAAATCATGTAATTTGTTGCGAGGAGAGCTGTTGGAATTTTTAGCAAAACTCCAAAACAAACAACTAAACTGTCAATTTGTTATTAGTCTCTTCCAGTNTGCTTTTGTTTTATATAATTAAACCATACATCCCCTCTACAAAGTTAGTAGCCAGTGCCTTCCGGTCAATTAAAAATGGATACACACAACGTGGGTAGTCCTTATGACGATCACATATTTTTGGCCACAACTACGTTTACTTATTTTTTGTCGAACCTAGGGTTGTTATACTACAATACTTATTTAGGAACACCCTGTATACAGGGTGTCTCACGGTGACGGCATATTAGAATTACTTAATAGACTATTTCGATTTGAATTTAAAAAAATGGGGAGACCGGGTTTTCGAGCATGCCCTTCTCAACTAAAATAATGACGTCCGCGTACCACTTCCGGTTATACCGGAAGTCGCCATTAACTTGCTTATTTTAAATGGAACACCCTATATATTATTGAAATTTTGGATTCTACGTCTTATTTCAGGTGGACTTTTTGAAGTTTCCCTATTCCTAAAATTAACCGTTTTCGAGATATTTATTTTTTTTTCAAAAAAATTGAGAGAAACAGTGACTAGCTTCAAATCATGGTGTATTTTATAGTAAGAAAGATAAAGCAACAATATTTATAGGGGGGCTAGGGGGCTATATTTATAGGGAGAGCTATATTTATAGGGGGGCTAGACCCCTAAGCTTCCCATCCATACTTTCAAAGTGGCTTAATTGCATACAGCGTGCTAGAAATTTAAAGCGGAGTTTAATTAACTTCAAACCTTCATAAGTCGTTTTTTTTTAATGGAACACCCTGTATGTTTTTCTATATTTTGATACACAATTTTATTCTCTTTCGAACGGTATTAGGGTTCCCTATACCCATCTCTTCTAGTTTTTAAGTTATCTACTATTTTTTGTGTAATCACCTAAAATCATGTAATTTGTTGCGAGGAGAGCTGTTAGAATTTTTAGCAAAACTCCAAAACAAACAACTAAACTGTCAATTTGTTATTAGTCTCTTCCAGTAACAGTTTAATTTAGTGTTTATAAGAAATGCAAACAATACATATTCAAATGCTGATATTTTAAATTTATTTTTCATTCACGGACGTTGCAATGGGATTATAAGCAAAACATGTACAGTTTTTTATGAGACATATCCAAATTTGCCACCAATGAGCAGAAAAAAGTTAAGAAGAATTTTAGCAAATCAACTAGAGTATGGTCGAATTTGTGCAGAAACAATTTTACCAAAACCATAGTATGATTTAGGCATTTTCACAGGATGCTAAGAACTAATGATATCAATCTATACAAAAAACTACTTTCTGCTCTTCATCCGGGTGACGCCGTGCAACGTGAACAATTTTGTGAAACGATTTTAGTGCGATACCAATAAGATCCACAATTTTTGCAACATATTATGTGGAGAGACTAGTCAAAATTTACGAGAGAGATGTTATCCGGGAAAGAAACTTTCAAAATAAATTTAGCGTAAATGTTCTTTGTCTAATTAAAGATTAAAGACCAAATTTCTTACCATATCTACGAAGAAACTTTAAATGCCGACAGATATCTCAAAATTTTGCAAACGGTTGTGGCAGATTTTCTAGATGATATACCTTTAGACCAACTAGGGAAGTGCTGGTATCAATTAGACGGGGCTCCACCTCACTGTCACAATCAAATCGATGAACGATGAAACAGATGACTGAAATGTTTGAAGATAGATGGATGAGACGCCTAGAACCGTCAAGTTGGCCAGTGAGGTCTCCCGACCTCACTCCATTAGAGTTTTATGTTTGGGGAGTAATACAGCAAAAAGTTTATTCAACGCCCGTTGCTTCAAAAGAGGATTTGATTGCTCGAATACGAAGCTGAAATAGCAAAAGCGGTGGCTGATGGTGGGTGCTATCTCTTGAATCCACAAGTGCTTAGCTGTTAATGGGGCTCATATTGAACACTTAACACTTTTTTAAGTCATTTTTTTATCTTAGTGCATTATTATTATCAACATACATAATTAAAAGTGTGTATTACTATGTATGAAGTTGATTTTTTAGAATTCTTCTTAACTATATTCTGCTCAATGGTGGAAAATTGGGATATGTCTCATTAAAAACTGTAAATGTTCTGCTTAGAATCCCATTGCAACGTCTGTGAATAAATAATAATAAATAACTAGTGACAGTTTAGTTGTTTGTTTTGAAGTTTTGCTAAAAATTCCACAGCTATCCTCGCAAGAAATTACATGATTTTAGGTGATTACACAAAAAATAGTATATAACTTAAAAATTAGAAGAGATAGGTATAGGGAACCTTGATACCGTTCGAAAGAGAATAAAATTGTATATCAGAATATAGAAAAACATACAGGATGTTCCATTTAAAAAAACCGACTTATTTCTAGCACCCTGTATGCAATTAAGCCATTTTGAAAGTATGGATGGAAAGCTTAGGGGTTTAGCTATCCCCCCTATAAATATTGTTACTTTGTCTTTCTTACTATAAAATACACATGGTTTGAAGCTAGTCACTGTTTCTCTCCATTTTTTGAAAAAAATTAAATATCTGGTAAATGATTAATTTCCTTATACTATGAAATGTTCAAAATCATGATTTTAATTTCTATTCACTGACATTGTCTATGGTTTAAAATGAAGTTTTCGATTTCACAAAATGTTTTTAATTCGAATTTGTGAACACTCTAATTTAGGTTTTGGAGAGTATGCTTAGGCAACTGGACTTACATTTTCCATTATCTCAACGTTGGAATGTTCAAGGTTCACTCTAACCTCGCTTTTAGTCGTGGATTGACAGCTGTTCTCGTCTCTTGTAGATGGTTTTTGTGGGAGTTGGTTGCTTCCTGGTTTTATACGATGTTATTTGGGGAGCTACAGGATAACATGCACCCCTAACCTGTGTCTGGGACCAACTAGTTTCTCTTCCAACTTGCTTACTTCGAAACGATGCTGTGTTGTTTTCCGTTAGAAGGTAAATTTTCTGATTTATCCTTTTGTTATTGGTCACTTGTAACCATGAGATATTGTTTTCTAACTGCTCACTTTCTCTCCAACATATTGCGATGTGATTTTAATTTTAATAAATTACGGCGTAATTTGTATTTTATAACTGCGTAGTTAATTTTTTTACATCTTAAAACTAGTTTACAATAAATGCTTATATGGAATTCTGCATGACAAATTTTATAATAAACTTCTAGCATATGTGTTTTTCTGATACTATAATATTTGAATTTTCTTTTGTACTAATTTATTTAACGTTTATTTAATTGTAAAATTGTTAAATTGGCCTTTCTTGTGGCATTTTTCTTTTGCTTCCACTTCGATCCTGAACTTTATCTTTTTGACATGCTTATATTATTAAAATGTATTAGTTAAATTTTGAATGATAATATTTTAATTTTTATATGATATAACCATGAAATGAGATTTTTATTTTTCTTTAAAAGTAATTTATGTCTTTCTTATATCTATGTCTAAATTATAATTTCATGAATTTTTCTCTACTATTTCTCTATGTCGTGTCCTGAAATACAGTGTGTTCATTTCAATATATAGGGTGTTCCATTTAAAATAAGCAAGTTGATGGCGACTTCCGGTATAACCGGAAGTGGTACGTGGACGCCATTGTTTTAGTTGAGAAGGGCATGCCCGAAAATCCGGTATCCCACATTTTCAAAATTCAAATCGAAATAGTCTCTGAAATAATTCTAATGGGCCGTCACTGTGAGACACCCTGTATGTAAAGAAGGCTTGCCTTCTCAAAAAAGAAAGTTTTTATGATTATCTTAGTGCCTTAAAAACACCCTGTATAGTAAAATACATTTTGAAATCCTCAGATCAAGACAATATTCTTTTATTCCACCGATTACAGTAACTTTATAGTTTTTTTTTGCTCTAGGCTATTTAGGATATTCCCGAATATCTATTTTTAGCCAGAATTCCTGGTATTGGATGGAAATAACTTCTGCGGTCAGTCACTTTCGCTTAAGGAATAAATTGGAAGCACCTCCGTCCGGCGGCGTCTGGTGAGCTGGTCGTGTATAATAACTTTTCTAATCCACCCCCGCTCGGGCACCGGGCGCAGGCATATAATAAAGAAATAATTACGTGGTGTGCATGTAATTTAATTAAGATTCCTCTGCAATAAGGAAAACTGGAATGGTAAGTGGTGAGTCGTTTGCCGTTGGCCGCGGTATGGGCGTTGATATACGCATCTACAAATCGAAAGATAGTCACTGTCTCAGGTGTTTGCTACGTCCTTTTGGCATGCTGTTAAGTGTAGTTAGTTTTCCAAAACCGGGAAAATCGGCTTCATTTTTGAATTATTAGTGATATGCAATGAATTAAATTATTACATAACTCGCTACAAGGCACACTTCTGTCTCATTGGAAATGAACTGTACAAAGTTATTGTTGCAAATTTTATCTGTTTTGCTTTGGAAAATTTAGTTTTTTCCCTAAGTTTTATTTATAGCACACTTAAACGTCGATAGAGACTTATAAAAATAGCTAAAATGTAAAGTTGACGCAGAAAGGTCCAACCTACACAACGACACTAAAATTACTCCGATCGGACCACTTCTACGACTGAATATTTCTTACCATTTGAAAGTTTATACCATCCCCCTCCGACCTAGACACATACAGGGTGGGCCATTAGTGTGAGAAAGTAAAATAACTCCCTTGCTACTCATAATACAGAAAAAAAGTTTATATAAAATTAATTTGATACATACAGGGTTATGAGTAAAAACGGGACACGTCAAATATTACATTTTTTAAATGGAATGCCCTGTATATTTTTAAACATATGGATTTCCGGGAAAATTCTGTATACGGCAATATATACAGTTTATCATTTTAATGCGGTGTTGCCAAATTATGTAGAAAATTCTTCGAATTTTGGAAAAAACATGACCTCGAAGAAGTTGTATTAACTTTCAGTTGCTAACACTTGGAACAAATTAATTAGAAAAAGTTATAGGCAAATGTTAGACAAAGGTTCCTATATTAGCTGATATCGATATTTTATACAGGGCATTTTTTATAATACGATCATTTTTAGAAAGTTTGATCTTGATTTTCTAAAATTTTTCAAATGGAACACTGTATTTTATTGTTATTTTATTGTTTATTCACATATCGGTCCATTTCAACTATTATTAAGCATATTCTATATTTAAAACTGTTAGATTTTAAGATATAGCTACATTTCTGAAAAAACTTAATTTTTATTATTCCACAGATTACCACAAATAAATATTAATTAATAAAATTAACTCAAAATGGAATGATAAATTGTGAACTGACAAGTTGGCTTTGGAAAAAACTGTCACATTGTGTGACCGAAAATAATAAAAAAATTTCCAAAAATGTTGCTATGTCTTAACTAACAACTTTAAGTGTAGAACATACTTAATAAAAGCTTAAGTGGACTGTTATGTGAATAAAATGGAACAATAAAATACAGGGTGATCCATTTGAAAAATTTTTGAAATCAAGATTGAACTTTCTTGAAATGATCGTATTATAAAAAATGCGCTGTATAAAATATCGATATTAGCTAATATAAGAGTCTATGCCTAACATTTGCCTAAAACTCTATCTAATTATTTTGTTCCAAGTGTTAGTAGCTGAAAGTTAATACAACTTCTTCGAAGTCATGTTTTTACCAAAATTCGAAGAATTTTCTACATAACTTGGCAACCTCGCACTAAAATCTTAAACTGTTTATATTGCCATTTATAGAATTTCTCAGGAATCCATATGTTTAAAAATGTACAGGGTGTTCCATTTAAAAAATATAATATTTGGCTCATCACCCTGAGTGTTTCAAATAAATTTTTTCCTCTAGGTTTTTTGATTCTGTAAAACTTTTATATAAACTTTTTTTCTGTATTATGAATAGCAGGGGAGTTATTTTACTTTCTCACACTAATGTCCCAGCCTGTATATATTTTTCTACTGATTCCTTAGACATTTTTAATGCATCGTTTGTACCATTTCTGACATTTCTCAATGAGAGTTTGAAGATCGAAAATTCCCTAACTATGAAGCATTGATGGATTGCTAACTATTTTCATGTGATTTTGTTCTGTTTAATATAAAGATATATTTGTACAATTTTTGTTCAGCAAAATTTACATATTGTTAAAACATTCTGTAATATAATTAATGATATATACTAAGTAGTATATGAAACAATAAATAATGTATATTTTCAACAAAATTAAAGTTTTTCTTTCGCTTAGTAAAATTTTGGGTAACATTTGAAAAAAAGTGTTGCGTCCAATTTTCGAACAAATTTCAAACCATATTCTTAAACAACAATACCTAACCAAACAACAGTTTTTTAATAATTCCGCAAATAAACAATTCGTTACAATGTTGCACATTTTTTTTTATTACATTGTGTACAAAATAAATTATTACAACTCAATTTAAAATTATTTCTGTGGTTAAGGTTAAATCCGATTGATTGGCATAGGTGACACACCCCTTACCATGAATCGTACCTTACCTGACCTTTCAGTTTTTTTTAACAAATCCTAGAATGGAATTATAGTTGCATAACAACAATCATCACTTTTATAATTTGATTAGCTGGTTTATACCGTTCCTTAACACCATTTTTAATATCATAATCTATACTAATAAAAATCCTATAATTGAAGATTGAAGAAATATCAATAAATACTGTATGTTTGCCTAATATTAAATTCTTTTTAGTATTCCTTAAATTTCAACACCATCACAAGTAGTACCAACAAAAACACACGTAATTTGTTGGACATTCTCAAAACTTCAGCAAATACCTTATTCTTGTTCTAATATCCAGATATATTTTACTATTCTTTTATATCGGATATTATTATAAATTAATATTAACAAAAATCTTCTAATTTATTGTAAATACATTAACATTTTGTCTTGAATTTCTAATTATTCTGATAATTATATCCAATCGCAATTAAATACGCGAGTTTAATTCTCTTTAATTTTATTATACAAATAGAAAATGGACCATTGGGACATGATTAGCGCACTAAATAGGGAAGTACAGCACTGTTGTTTTTCTGCCACAGACAAAACAATACTCCGTTCGCTGCTCAAATCGGGGTATCGACCCAGACGATTTTTTATTAAAGGTCGGTTAAAACTTCGCCAAGTAAAACAGACAAAAGCTTAAACCTATATCATTCGCGCACATTTTTAAGGCACCTCCCGAAATATGGAATCAAATATTAACAAACCAGACCGCTTTTTGTCCGCCGGAAGTTGAAATCCACTGTCTTCGATGTCGGTGTATAATATAACGACGTTTATTGGATCAGTAACGTATTACGATGAACTAGAGATGTTTGGGTCAGTGGTACTCAAACGTTTTTAGGAACAAATCAAATTTTAACTAAGGAACCACGATATCACATGAATACGACAGTCTATCTTAATGTAATGTAAGTTTTTAATCTAATAGAGAGAATATTTATCTACGTCATTGACAAGCGGTTCTTAAACTTTTCTTTAAACTTTTTCGGATTGCGTGATAATTTGTTCCTATATTGTAACCGAATACCAGCAGTTTTAAAACTGTTTTAGACGTTTGATATAAGAAAAAAAATTGATAGGTATAGAATGCCATGACTTTACATAAATGCAGCATCAACCAGTTGTTAAGAAATCTACAACAGGGTGGCCCAAAAAAAAAAACAAATATTTTTTTTTCGTGTCTCTTGTGAAAATATGTTAGTTTATCATATTTTAAGAGCCCCTTCAAAAAATCAGTTCAAAAAAATTAATTTTTTTAGAGGTCGCTCAAGATTTTCAAAAATTTTCAAAATCGTCAAAAATTGAATTTTGTTTTAATTTTTTTTTCTCGTTATTTTATCATTTTCTAGGTTGAACAAAATCTCAATTCTGGAAATTTCAAATCTATATTTCAATTTCTAAAGGTTACTCATAATTATTTTAACTTTAAAAGTAGTATACTTACCTAAAATGATTTCGAGCAACTTCTAAAAATGAATATCAACGAACTAATAATTTTTTTTATTGAATTTGTTGAACAAAGTAAATCACGAGACACTTAAAAAATTTCTCGAGAAAAAATTTACGTCTTCACTGTGAGTATCAAAATATTTATCATTTTTTAATTTTTTATTTCTATTCTATTATTCTATATTCTAGATCAGTGGTCGGCAAGTAATAATAGGTGAGGTCCGGTAACTTTTGAAATTTTTTAACGAGGTCCAGAAAAAAAACCAAATTTCTTACTAATTTTTTATTTTAATTAGCACTCAAATTTAATCTGCTTGTTAACCATTAATAACTCAAATCAGTAACACAATTAATTGTAAAACACTAGAAAAAATGATAAGGGTTGCACTCAAACGTAAAAAAATATTTTTTAAATAATTTATTTGAGTAATTTATACTTTCAAAAAATTTCTGGGGGTCCAGTATTTTACCTTCCGCGGTCCGGATCTGGACCGCGGTCCGCCAGTTGCCGACCGCTGTTCTAGATCATATCAGCGGTTTTCAAACATTTTCAGTCAGAGCTCATTTCAACAGTGTTCATTAAATATCTTAAAAAGGAATTTGTGTATATAAATATAATATTACTATTTTGCTTGTCACAAGCGTACAAGTGGGAAATACGTGTAATTATTATCACACTATAGTTATTCAAATAAGTGTTCTTAAAAATTGAATCAAGTGCTGGTGTTAAAAATTATTAAATATGTATTTAAAATGCTGACGCTTATTTTTGGGACACCCTGTAATTAACTATTTTTGGAACCCTCTAAATTGGTACGCCCATGGGAGGATGCACTTGTTGAAAATGAATCACAGCCTACTATTTGAGCCAATAAACCGGAATCAACGTACATTTAGGGTTTGTTGAACACCCCTCGAGAAGTGCTGAAGTTGTGACTTAGAAAACACCCTGTGTTGCAAACCCCGCTTTCTATTTCTCATCGAATTGCTCGCAAACAACTCGGCCTCCATCTCCTCAGTCTCCCACAGTCCGGCGTCTCTGCAATAAAGACACACGTGCGTTTGTGTAATGGCTTGCGCTTAGATCACGTATGCGATACTGTGGGACGATATTGCGCCGTGCGGGACGTCGGCAATCGCGGAATGTGCACGCACGAAATTATCCCACTATATGTGAAGTTATCCGAGAGATCGTGTATGCAGGAATGCGGAGACCCGGCGAGCGCTCTCGAGATGTCCTTGCCGCGTCAGATGTCCACGATAATTCTAATCTTATCTGCTCACCCTGATTTTATAAAGAGTTGTTAACATAGTGGATATTCACCCACGTTTCGAAAAGAATTCGATAATGTTTCGAAAAAACTTTATAAAGTTTCGAAAAGAATTCAATATTGTTTTGAAAAGAATTCGATGTTTCGAAAAGAATTCGATAATGTTTTGAAAAGAATTCGATAATGTTTCGAAAAGAATTCGATGTTTCGAAAAGAATTCGATAAAGTTCCGAAAATAATTCGATAAAGTTTTGAAAAGTTCCATACAAAGCGCAGTTCGCGCACCAAAACGTCTGGAACCTTGGACAAACAACCGCAGACGACGCAAAAGCCATTAGCCATACCAGACGATGCTAACAATGCAGGCGATGAAAAGCGAAACCGCCACCGACAACACAGAAAGACGCAAAAATTTTCACGTATCTTTCGAAGATTTTCCGCCGTTTCGATATGAAGTCATGACTGTCGCTAAAAGTCATCAGCCGTGTCAAATGACGTTGATTACGCATGCCCTCATGGCCCAGAAGACGCCTACAACGCAAAAAGGTGTGAAAATATTCACTCTTGTTTTCAAATCCAAAATTTGAAACTCGATTGATAGAAATACAGGACAGAAAGGATGGTGATCAAACTGTATCAGATCAAACTGTACCATCTTAAAGGACTCTTTCATTCATTCGAAAATAAAATAGCTATACCGGGTGTTCGTTTTTCGAATTGCATCTTGAAATGTATCTAGAAAACATGTTCATTTATTTATTTATTTATTTATTTATTTTTATTTATTTGATACACCATTCAACAGAACATATCCAATTACTGAATGGGTGGAAACACAATATGTAATATAAAAAAAAAGAAAAATGACAGTAACCATTGGTAAAACAATTCGAAGACAAAAAAAAACTATAAATAAATTTAAAAGTAATAAAGCTTAATAAACTTTTTTACATTAAATAAAATAACACTAGTGTAAAACAGTCATATGCTTTAGTAAAATATAATAGACATTATACATATACACAACATAAAATGAATAACAAAACAAACAAAAGCCAATTAAAATAGGTTTGTTATTGACTTTATTTTACAAGAAAAAATGTCAATATTAAGTTGGAGGCTGTTGCAATTTTCACACATGACATAAATTGGTGATGACAATAATAAATTAGTATTAGGCATTCCGAGGTACATCATATTCGAGTAGCGTAGATTGGCGATTATTATTATTGAGAACATAACTCTATGATTTAGTACGCAGAGTAGTTATTTCCTACAATTGTTTTTGAAGTTGATGAGTAGTTGTTAGTATCAGAGACATATTTGACTTCACATATGGACATATATGACTTCACAAAGACATATATGACTTCACATGTCAAAGTCATATATGACTTCACATGAGAATACCAAAGGCATATATGACCTCACAAGTTAAGGTCATATATGCCGTTAATCTCGCATGTCAAAGACATATATGACTTCACATGAGAATGTCAAAAACATATATGACTTTACAAATGCTTATGAGAACGTCAAAGACATATATGACTTTATATATCAAAGTCATATATGACTTTACATATCAAATTCATATATGACTTCACGTGAGAATGCCAAAGACATATATGACCTCACACGTCAAAGTCATATATGACTCACATGTCAAAGTCATATATGACTTCACATGACAAAGACAAATATGATATTATATGTAGTTTATTAGTATAGTACATTAGTATATTTTATTTTCAAAGCACTCTTTGTAAAAGTGAATAATTTGATATATCAGCACAAAACAAATTAGCAAATCGTAGTACTTGATGCATCATAGTAATAAAAAAAAACATGGTGAATTAGAAAATGCGAAAATACAATACAGCTTTCATAAGAAAAACAAAAGTTCAATCTTGTTTTTCCATGTTGATACAATGACTTGTGAATATACGAATTCTGCATAAAACATGTTCTAATGAATTTAAAAGTTTATCTACTTCTTTCAGTTTTCCATTAAAAAATAAAACCAAAAATAAAAGTCTCATTTTTGTAGATAAAGAAGTCAAAATTCACATCCTTCCTTATTTTAAACTGAATCAATTTTCTACTGATGACTATTTTATTTCTTTATCAGTTCCCACCATCCCGACGCATTGTTACATGCCGATGAGACACACAATTCTGTGGAATGACACAGAATTAATTCCATTTATACCTACTGAAGTACTGTTGAAGTAGAATAGCACCTCACAAAGGGCATTTAATACGGTCAGGTATAAGGTTTTTTGTCATTGTCTTCTTCTGGGGAGATCAAGTGGTATTATGCTGGCGTGATTGTTCCCACCTCTTTTTCGTTTTTCTGCGCGGACAGCCATCATCGTATCGGGAGTCCGAGCCTGTTGAATGAACGAATTTTCGTTGTCCTCGCGATGGAGGCGAAGCTATCCATGTGGTGCGTTTGTTTTTCTCTGGGGGTCGGTGGCTCAGTGGGAAAATAGTTGTTGCGAGATGTGCAGTATCTTTTTTGAAACAGTGACTCGTATGCCTTTACTTTATTGTAAACAGAGTTTCCTGAATTTCATAATTATATCTTTAATTCGCAAAGCATATTATATTTACTTAAATATACAAGTAAATACGTGCTGTATTTTTAGTTAGAGTGATAAAAATTGTGAAAAATTTCAGTCTTTTTAAAAATTGTCATGCTTAACATTAGTCATTTCGTGAATATTTCTTATTTAGCCGGCAATTTTATAAAAAAACCGTAAATTAGGTACCCTTTCTCCTATTTCTTAAAATTCGTATAAAAGATAGAAAAGTTGCGCTAGCTTGTTATAGGAAATTTATTCCAAATTTCGAAACTGCCCTTCAATTCTCTGTATGAACATTTGTCGCCGAGATATCGATGATTGAAGATAAAAGGATCCTTTTCCATTAAAAGTCCGATATTTCGATGAAAAATGGTCGTATCGAAATTTAAAAAGAAAGGAAATTGAAGCTGAATAACCAAGCCATCTGGTCTATGCAATGGCTTAGCTGAAAAAAAATTTTTCAAATTTGTAAAAAAAAATAATATAACCGTGGCTCCTAAAAAATTTCGACCGAAAGCTCTAAAAACCAGAATCTTAGAGCTTCAAAATACTTTTTTTAATTCCCGATACGACCTAAATACAGTCTATCAAAAATTCTTTAATTTTTTGCGTTAGTTTAGTTTTTCACGAACGAAAAAAGTAATATCTCAAGTTTAATTATCAATCAAATCATTCGAAGAATTTTGAGATATTTCGTACTATTTCGTGTTTTGTTGAAATATTTCAGAGTTTCTGATTACGAAGTATTTTGCATTTGAAATATTTCGACGAATTTGGAGATTTTTCATTTGGGCCTATTTACAAAAATTTCGATGTATTTCTAAGTGTTTCAATTATTTCTACGTATTTCCAAATTTTCAGGGTATTTTTATGCACTGAGATTTTCGACGGATTCCCAGGTAATTCGAATCATTCAATGACTTTTATGAGATATTTCAAGATTCAGATTAAATATTTGCCACGTTTTTGAGATATTTCGACAATTTTGGAGATGTTCGAGGTAGTTTAAAGTAGTATTGACAGATTTTCAGGTGCTTTCGAGATATTTCAACCTATTTTTAAACACATTTGTTTTTTGAAAAGTTTGAATTATTTTGAAGTATTTCTGCGTACTTAGAAGTTTTCAAAGGATTTCGATTTGGTTGTAGTTAGAGGTTTTTAAGATATTTCTAAATTTTTAATGCTGAATTATTTTGTGTCGCTCAGGTATTTCAACGAATTTGGAAATGTCAAAGCATTTTGAAGTTTTCATGATATTTCGACTTATCTTCAAGTTTTTGAAGAATTTCGAGGTATCTCATTGTAATTAGACGTTTCTCAAATAATTTTAAGATATTTCGTGGTATTTAGTGGTTTTTGAGATGTTCCGAAATTTTAAATTACGAAGTAATTTGAGCTATTTTGACAAATTTAAAGATTGTCAAAGTACTCCGAGGTGTTTTGAAGTTTTTAAGACATTTGAGCCTATTTGCAAGTTTTCAAAGAATTTTCAATGTATTTTGAAGAGGGTTTTAAAGAGTTTGAGTAATTTCGAGAAATTTTGAAGTACTTAGAGGTTTTGGAAACATTACAGTGGCACCTTACCTTTAAATACTTATATTTAGGTGTAATTAGAGGTTTTTCGATGGATTTTTTTTATATACATATTTCGAAATTTAGATTACGAAATATTTTCACGTTTAATTTGGTTCTCGACGTATTTCGACATATTTAGGCTTTCGGGGCAGATATTTCGATATATTTAGTGTTTTTTCGAAGAATTTTGATGTATTTAGAGGTTTTTGAGATATTTTGAAACTTTTAAATATAAATCATTTTGATGTTGCTCAGGTATTTCAGCGAATTTGGAGATTTTCGAAGTACATATTTCGATACTTTCGAGGTATTTTGAGTTTCATATGCATTTCGACTCATCTTCAGGCCTTCGAAAGATTTTGAGGTAACTCATTGTAATTAGAAGTTTATTAAATGATTTTAAGATAATTCGTAGTAGGAAGTATTAGTAGTTTTTGAGATGTTCCGAAGTTTTAAATTACAATGTATATTCATGTCTGAGGTATTTCGAGAAATTTAGAGTTTTTCAAAGTATTCAGAAGTGTCTTAAAGTCTTCAAGGCATTTGGGCATATTCAGGCAGGTTTTCAAAGAATTTCAACGTATTCTTAAGTGTGTTTTAAAGAGTTTTAAGTTATTTCGCCGTATTTTGAAGATAGTATTTTGAAAGACGTAGAGCTTTTCGAAGAATTTCGTGCCTGTCTTGCCTGTAAATATCGCAACAATTAAGAAATATTCCGAAATTACTGAGACGTAGAGGCTATTTCAACGTATTTAGGGATTTTCCTTCGAAATGTTTTGATTTTATTTTTGAATTTTTGAATTTTAAATTATGTAGTATTTTGCTGTTTCTTAGGTACTTCGACGAATTTGGAAATTTTCAAAAGATATCGAAGTTTTCGAGATATTTTGAAGTATCTTTATGTTTCCGATGCATTTCGACTTATCTTCAGGTTTTCGAAGAATTTCGAACTATCTCGTTGTAATTAGAGGTTTCTCAAATAATTTTAAGATATTACGAAGAACATAGATATCTCGAAATTTTTTATTAATAGGTTTAGATGTATCTTTTTATATATTTCAACTTATTTGAAAGTTTTCGAAATTTAGTTGTAACTAGAGATACTCGTAAGTATGTATTTTGAATGGTTTGAGCTATTTCGATGTATCTTGTAGTTTTCTAGTAGTTTCTGAGGTGAATTGTTTTTAACACTTGAAACAAATACTCTTGGGAGTTTTCTTTATTCACTTTAATGTAAACTTTCATACTCACATCTATTTGTTCTGTTACCATGTGGACGCGAAAACAAAGTCTGAACGCACTCCACCTACGCCGACGGGGAAAGTTCCCGTCGCCCCTCCCGGCCCCCCTGTCGGCACGCTCCTAACTTCGTCCCCCGGCAGCGCCGTATTGCATTAAAAGGCAAATACTGAGGCATGTTCACATGGTCGTTCGGAGGGGTCACGTACTGGTCGAAAACGTGACAGATCCCGCTCCATATTAGATTACACATCGCAGATCTGTCCTATCAGACACAACACTCTAATTGCCATTAGTATTCCTTTATTATTACAAGTATTACTGGGCGCGCACAAAGACGACTGTCCTTCCAAAAGGATTAGTGCGCCGTGTGCAGCGGGCTTAAGGGTCAGGGCCGTGGGGTGGCGGTACAGGTGTTGGTGGACGGTAACTAGAAACTGTTTTTTTCCTTTGAAAAATACTGTAAATATTAAAAGTTAGGTATCCTAATACTGTATTGTCCAAACAGTATACCTTAGTTACAGGGCAAATTAAACAATTTAATTTAAAAAGTACAAGGTGTCTCAAACTCGATGGTATAGATCTTCTGGGACGAAACAAAAAATTTAAATAAAATTTGGGACACGTGGTACTAAATGGGGTGAGATAAGCTCCATTTTCAATAGAAAGTATTATCTTTGGAATTTGACAGAAACGACTAATGACGTCATCAATTATATTTTTTCCAGAAACATACCCAAATTTTTTTCCTGTTAATATAAAGCCCTCTTTTTTATAATATACTTTTTTTTCCCGTTTAGAAGTTATAAGCAATATCGTCCTAAAGAGTCTTAAAATAAATATCACTTAAAAATGACATTAGCGGTGGAAGGATCAAGTAGTCGTTGGAAATTAATTGAATGTTCGTTGAAAGTGCCACAAAATACTTGTCATTACTCAATACGAATGTAATGTCAAACGTATAATTTTTGTGCTTATAAAATGTTTTCCCATTCAGAAAAAGTTGATATGTTGCTAATTTATGGCAAGTCACAAAAAAATTCAAGAAGAGCTGTAAAGTTATATCGAGAAAGGTATCCAGAGCGCCTTATTCTTGATAATATAACCTTTACAAGACTGGAGGTGACCTTACTACGAAATAAAGATGCATTTTTTGTTCAGAAAAGTCAAATAATTGACCGAAGGGTAAGAAATTATGTTAATACAGCTAGACTGTTACAGTATTTCTAACAAAACAGCCGTTAAACGAATTTTAAAGACTAATGGGTATCGTGACTACAAAATTCAAAATTTAGAGTATTTGCCTGAGCGTCACATTGAAAACAGACTTAATTTTATAGCTCAAATTGTAGTAAATGTAGAAACTGTTGATCAGAACCTTTTTCGGCGCGTTTTTTGGACATAGAACATTTCGAAGATCACCTTATTTCGTATGCTGACGATACTGCAATCATTTATTCTGGTAATAACTGGCCTGATCTGTATAAAACTGCTGAATCTGAATTAAAAAAAATACAAATGTGGCTTAACTTAAATAAATTAAGTTTAAATATAAAAAAAACAAAATTTTTAACTTTTAGTTTAACAAATACCGATCAGCCTAATACCGAAGTGTTAAAAATTCATAACACTGATTGTTCTAACAATGATTGTCCTCATATACAGAAAGTAAATGACATTAAATACCTAGGTATTATCCTGGATCAGCACCTAAGATGGGATGAGCATGCAGGCTGCTCAAAACACCATAATAAAAATTATATTTAAAAGAAATAAATTTTATTCAACTGATCAGTTATACAAGGAAACAGGTTTTTTTAATGTAAAAATATTTTTACCTATCACTGTTTACTGTAGACTTTCAACAATAAAACTACATAGATTGTGCAAAAAAATAAAGACTAGATTTGTAAATAATTTATCTGTAAGCCTGCCTTTATTTAAAAAAGCCCATACATAACATTCAATATTTTTCTATGGCCCTAAACTCTATAACATGCTTCCAATTAAAATAAAGAAAGTTGAACATTTAAAAAAATTCAAAAACTGTAAAATTATACATTAAACAACATCAGACTTTTTTCAATATTTATTAGTAATAACTTGTACCTACATGGTGCATTGTGCATTCGCATTGCTTGTCTCCTCTCTTTTTTTCTCCTACATTTCTGTGTTTTCTTGTGCTCTCTGTGCTATAATTTAAATAGTAGATTATTTTGAAAGGTTATAGCATTACAAACACTCCGGTGTTTAGGCTAACCTTTAAATTTACATGTACATGTGTGCATTTAATTTAATTTAATATATTGTAATAGCCATCCAGATGTAATGTACTTAATTCAATGTATTATTAAATAAATGAAATGAAATGAAAATAAAATGAAAATTTTACATATCTGATGTTACAACAACAGTTCAAAATTTTGTCCACCTACGTGTAAACACATTTGGGCCTGTCTTACCCAATTTCTACAAATTAACACAAATGTTGTCTTGCTTCACTATAACACAAATTCGTCACCATAACACAAATGTTGTTAGGCTTCAACATGAATTAAAACGATATGCATCAACTCCGAGTTGCTATAAACGTAAGCCATTTTTGACACTTGAAAAACTAATATAAACGATAATACTAAAATCGAATTTCAGTATCCTGAATCCCTGGGGCCAAGAGGAGAGAGAGCGCATTGTGCACAGCGCACAACGCGAATGACTCTAGAGACTACAATAGCCCAGCGAGGTAAGGGTTGAAAATACTACAACTTCAATATTTTTTTCTCGGAAACTATAATTATTTTACAAAAACTTTTTTTACGGAACTCCATTTTTCATGACGCATCTATTCCCAATTTTTTTTGTGTAAGTTGTAAATCACCCTTTATAATAAAACTTATAAAAATAAATAAATAAATGTACCTATACACATCTAGTGCCAGTGTTACACACTTCTTCCATAATGCGACACAAAAACAGTTAATATATGACAGAGCTGAAGGCCCTTTGTTGAAAACAGATTTCCAACCACCAAACGTCAGGGCCCACGGCGTTCCGAAGATCGCTTACCAAGCTCATTACAGGCACCACCGCCGCTTTTTCTGATTAGGTCAGTGAATTAAGCTTTACACATTACACAAAGTAGGCTAACACTCGTTTGTTTTATAATTGGCGTAGCCCGGGATGCCAGCCACTGTTTACCGGGTATTTGCATCCCCTCGGGCCCTTCTTTCAACATGCATTCTTACATATTTGAGCGAAATGCAAAGCGAGCAGCCGAAATTAAACAAAGAGGGTCGTTAGCGCAGCGTCATAATTGCAGATCCAGTTTTGGTTACAGGAAAAGTATAACGTAGGCGAATGGAGGCGAGTGGGTATATACAGGGTGTTAGAAAACTTGCCGACACGGGGACACAAAATAAAAAAAAATGGCTTCACTTCGAAAATCCACTGGGCTATCCATATGTATTTTGATGCGTTGATGCACATTCGTCATTTGTTTTACTGCAGCACCTACACGATTGAAGTAAGCAGTTATAAATTACGGAAAATATGGAAAATTCGTGATAAACCGAATAATGGACTTAATAATGTTTTGAAAAAAATTGATTGAACCGGATTTTAGACTGCCTGGCCTTTCGTAATCGAGTCGTTCGAGAAAAATCGCCGGAAAAATACAAAAAATCATATTTTCAATGTAGTTTGATGCAATGTAGTCCGGTCAAATTAGTCATAAAAATAGTGGTCAAACAACGAAAATTCCGACGGAGCTAAATTTTGGTGGAGACCTTGGGTACACCATTAGAAATAAAGTGTCAAAAGTCCCCATCGATCCCATGTGTGATAAAAAAGTTATTTGGGGTCAAATGTTAAAATTTGAGTTTTTTTGGATTTTTTTTTGAAAACGGTAAGTTTTATCAAAAAAGTAGTCCTGACAAAATAGATTAGATTAGAATTATAGATCTTAAAATTATCTACAAAAATTGTTCTTATACTTTTTTTTCTAAGAATCATCATTCCTGAGATATCGCGATTCTAAAAGTTGAAGCGTTCACGTTCTACATGATATACACATATATGCCACGTATATACATAGTCAGGCACTTAATACAAGTAAAAATGCCTATTTGTGTCTCTTATATGTATAAACTATACTATTCTGAGAATATACACTCAAAAGAAACTCAGTCCCTTAGTAAATCCCCTCTACCCGCATGACCTTGATTAACATCTGGCTACTCTATTGTAAAAACTTTTGTAAAAAATACACAAAACAAGAAACAAGTACAACTATATTGTCTTCCTCTGACATCGGCTTCTGCTAATCAACACTTGTATCGAGTATACTATCAAGTTCAGACATGGCTAGGCAATCAACTAAACCCAGAAGACTGGGGTTGGAAATTAACAGATAACACTTTGCAACCGATTCAAACTTTACTGCCACCTGCTCCGGAAAAACACCTAAACATTATTTTTTGCAATTGCAAAAAAGGTTGTAGTGCTAAATGTGGCTGTAGAAGAGTAGGGTTACTGTGTTCTCCAGCGTGTACTAATTGCCAAAGCCAGTCTTGCTCAAATGTCCAATTGAATAAAACAGACCAAGATTCATGTGATTTCGATGAAGAGACAGCTCATTCATTTTCATTTGAACAATTTATGAACAGCCAGCAAGAAGAAGAGGAGGAAGAAGAAGAAATCGAAAAAGACATGACTGTTGAAGTCGACTTTGAAAAGTATGAATCAAATTAAAATATCAAAAGAAATCAGCACTACAGTTAAAGTCAATAACCAATATCAATAATCATCATGCAGTTAAAAGAGTATTGTCCCTGAAAATTCCGTCATAACAGTTCGTGGAGTAAGCCTATCGGGGAAACCACGTTAAAAAAAAACGCGCCAAAGTACACTACCTCACAGGTGGTGTGGAAATGTGTGCATATCATGTAGAACGTGACTCCTTCAACTATTAGAATCGCGATATCTGAGGAATGGTGATTCTGTGAAAAAAAGTATAAGGACCATTTTTGTAGATAATTTTAAGATCTATAATTTTTGTCTACTACTACTTTTTTGATAAAACTTACTGTTTTCCAAAAAAATCTAGAAAACCTCAAATTTTGACCTTTGACCCCGAATAACTTTTTCAGCACATATGGGATCGATGGGGACTTTTGACACTTTATTTCTAATGGTGTACCCAAAGTCTCCACCAAAATTTAGCTCTGTCGCAATTTTCGTTATTTGAAATGCCTATTTTGACCGGACTAATGAACACGAATCCGATTGGTTAATCTTCCTGTCCCTTGTCAAAAGTGACAGATTGGTGTGTAGTAAAGTTTATTTCGCGTTATTAACCATGGAAATAAACCATTAAGAGACAAAATAGAAATTGTACGACTTGTTGGCGATAATGCACGTTAGGCAAGAAATGCTGCAATATTTTAGTACTACGCACCCAAACAGACGAGTAAGTTGAAGTAGTGTACAATATATTAATAAAGTTTTCAATGAAACAGGCTGTTTCAAAAAATTTTCTTACAACTAGTCATAATGGACATCGTAGAATTTTGAGAAATAATAACCAAATTTTACAATATTTTAAAAATAATCCCTGGGCTATTATTAGATTGGCTAGTTTAAATCTTAACATCCCTAGAAAATGTATCAGAAGGTGCCTGGCAAAAAATAAGATAAAAGCTTTTGAACCAAAATTTGTCCATACTTTGGAATTGGGAGATGAAGAAAGACGTTTTATTTAAATAATTCTAAATTTTTAAGTGAAACTTTATTTAGTGATGAGGTCACATTTACTATAAATGGGGTAGTTTCGTTAAAAAACTTTAGTCATTGTAAGCTGAGAATCCAGAATTCATTATAAACGCAAAGGGGCAGTATTCGCAAGAAGTTAACGTTTGGTTTGGAATATTAAATAATAGAATAATTGGCCCTTCCTTTTTGACGACAATTTGAATGAGAGTAGATTTTTAAATTTTCTCAATAATGAATTTCGGAATGCATTAGATGATTTGCATTTGGGAAATCTCCTTATTTTGACGTTTCAATTAGGTGGTAGTCCTATTCATAACGCTGCTGCGGTGAGAGAATGGTTAAACAAGTATTTTGAGAATTGTTGGATAGGACGAAATAGTCCTTTAATTGAGTGACCGCCGAGATCCCCGGACTTGACGCCATTGGATTTCTTCTTTGAGGTTTATTGAAACAAAAAGTTTATAAATTAAGGCCACAAACTGTATGTCACAAACTACATGCTAGTTTAATACAAGCCTGTGCAGAAATTACCCCAAACTAAATACAAAAATTAATTTCGAACGTATGTAAAAGAATTGAGAAGTACATAGTAAATGGTGGAATGATAGAAGTGAGAAAAATATAATTATTTAACTTTTATTGGTTTCAGTTTCATTTTTTATTTTTAAATTTGTCAAAACTAAGATTGTTAATAATTATTATACCACATTACTAGATATTAATTAACTTCATTTTGTTGTTTTTGTTTTGCTTCATGGACAACTTGATATCAAAAATAAATTGAATGAAGAAAAAGTAAAGACTTGTGAATTTTTGATTTGGCTACAAAATAGTTATTATTTACATTTTTTTGATAAAATTTAGTATTGGTTCATTTTCGGGGATCATGAATCCAGTGGCGTAAATATATTTCTTCTCAAAAAATCCCTAATATGAAATATTAGAATTTTACTCCTAAAAAACCGACGTAGTACGCCTTGGATTTTGTGGGATCATACTCATTTTCCTTCACAAAGCACAGTTCATCAAGCTCTATATCTTAAAAAAAAATCCGGTTAAAATCGTACAATAAATAATAATAATACAGCGAGTATTAATATTGGGGAGTTTCATCAGGACGTGACAACAGCGCTTAACCTGCTGATGCACACCACGTGTACACGCTGCAAACTTGTCCTACGGAAAAAATGTAAACAACTATTATTGTGAAACATTTAGTAAATTTTAAGGCAATTGTTTTCCAGTTTTTAAATAAATAAAATAAAATGTATAGATTTTATAGTACGAAGATAGTGTTGTGCTTAAATTTTAGCTCGAACTTTAGTAATTATGAATTACGATTAAATTATGATTAAAACAGGAACTTAACTTTTAATAAAATTATGTATTTGAAAATATGTACCCAAAGATTTACGTCGTCCAAATAATCATACGTATTAAAAATAATTTAGGTACTTACCAAAAAGGAAAATAATTCATTAATTTTTAAACGCACAAGCACAAAGCAAACTATAACATATGCTCAAAATGTCCACCACCATTCTCGATGCACAACGACACCTTCGAATCCAATTTTCGCGAACTCGCTGGAAAGCACCTCAAGAAAAGGAAACAGTGGTACGCAAAAAACACTCCGACGCGGTCGAATCCAGATACCAACTGAATTGCGTATTGGTGATTGCTGAACACCATAGTACCTCGTGTTAATAAACCGCCGCGCCGTTGTCACATTGCTCGATATGAATTTTATCGAATTTTAAATTTATTACAACGCTTATTATTTTTTAGAATTAAGCACAAAGAAGTTCAAAAAAAGTGATAAACATTGTCTTTTAAGGTATTCTATGCACGCAGTTATGTCAATATTCCTTAATTAATCGAAATTTTGTACATCAACACCCCGTATAATACTCCCACATTGCATGTCAGTTCATATGCCATTAAAAACGACTAGTCGATGTACTCCCCTGCATGTTGGCGGCATTTTCGCGCCCCGAAATCCTCGCCTAAATTGTGGCAATTACATCGCGGAAAGCCGTGCAACGACCGTCGACTTTCACATCGATTATCGAATCTGAGTTCGAACCTAATTCAAAGGGCATCGCATTACGTACATGCACGCGTGAATAGATCACGATCGGTTTTTGTTTCGCCTCGCCTGCCTTTTGTCCGACGACGCCTGAAACACATCAACAATGTTTGTAGTAGGTGGCTGGGCCCGCGGCCAACTCGATCCTCAACAATATATAACTTATTTCCAATTGTTCGTCAAAGCGGTTGTAATTAAAGCGGGTTTTTATTGCCCCCGGTGTACTTGCGGCCAGAAGAAGGCTCCTAAGACTGAAGAATCGGCCGTTCAGGAGGAAAATGGCTGTAACAGGGTTAGGGCATTACCACCTATAAGATAAGGCCTCACGTCAGTATCTAGTGACGTCACTGTTAGTAGTGTGGTCTTTAATCCTGAATGACAGAACAAGTCATGCTTATTGTTAACTTAATTTAAGAGGGGCGAGCTATCTATGGAGTCAGCGGTTTCAAAAATGTTTCATCGTATTATTTTGATAAGGTACAAGGTGTTAAAAAAGAAAATCTTTTATTTGCAAAATAATATTGCCACCAATCGCACTTATAGTGATTTACATCTCAAATAATTACTTCAAGTGTTTCAAACAAGTTTTTTCATAAAGACTTTATTATCCACTTCATAAATAGTACCAACTTCGTTTCTGCCTATAAATTGTTAGATCGTTCTTTGTTTACTTTATCTTTTAGAACCATCCTTAAGAAGAACTACATGGGGGCCAAATCAGGACTTCTTAATTATTTGGCTGGGGGTGTATTATAATAAACCTTTTATAGTATAAAACATTTAAAGATCTCTTTAATAAGTTTAGTAGCGAAATAGCATAAATATGCGCTAGCCTGGTAAATAAAACAAAGCATTGTGCTAACTGTCAAAGCAAGTTTATATAAGAATTGGAAATAACGATACGATTTTTTTTATTTTGAGCAATGATTTTTTAATAAAGTGTTATTTATTTTGTTTCTCTTAATTGTATCAATTGTAGACTGTTGTTTTCTCAGAAGCGAGTTTTATCCCCAGAAAAACTATTATAAACCAGAACGGATCTGTTTTGAGGTGGATGTGAGAGGCGGCAAGCAAATTTTTTCTGGAATACCTTCAGTACATTTTTAAACATTTTCAAAATGCAAAAAATGTTTAAAATTTTTTAAAAAATACCTATTTTATCTGAGTTTTTTACTTACATCTTGGAACGTATGCATTTTGGAAGAATATTGAAGAGGAACAAAGTTTTATAATTGAGTTTTGCACAATATACTGTAAGTTAAAAATGTTTAAATTTATTGCCGTTGTTATAGCAATAATTAATCAAAAAAGGCAAAAAATCAAGTTTTTTGGATAATTCTATTAAAATGTTTTTAATTGCTCCGAGGGCATTCTAATTTTGGTAAAAAAACTTTAGATTATAACAAAACAACACACCAAATTTCATTAAAAACGGTTAGATAGTTTTCGTAAAATAATTTTTTGAAAAAAATTTTGAAAAAAAATTTCGAATTTTCAAAATGTTGCACAGCTAGTAAAGCATCTAGATACTTGAAGCCTCCGAATTCAGTCTCGAAAGCCCCCTCTCCCACTTTTCGTGTTTTGAGTCACTTTCGCGCATGCGAGCGACAGTTTTTCCGCTGATTTGTCTATGTTGCCGATAACTTATGGATATGAACATTTTTTCCAGTTTAGAACTCGGAAAAACGAAGCTACTGGTTCAAAGATTATTGGTAAATTGTTTATAAATTAACGGTAAATGCCGATAAACTTTGACCAATTATATCTCAAGAACCAATAAACGGAATTTAACTTTTTTTAAAAAAAAGAAGCGTCTTTCCGAGTACTTTAAAATTATAATTTTTGAAAAAATCTAAATTGCAAATTGATAAATGTAAAAATAAAAAAAAGTTTTAATTTTAAAAATTTACTGTGTCCGTCCTAATCAACCGATTTCAATTTTCCAACAACCATCTGAAAGGTTGAGCGGTCTTTTCTATGTGAAAAAATTTTCAAATATCTAGATGCTTTATTTGGGGCTGTGCAACATTTTGAAAATTCGAAAATTTTTTTTTCAAAATTTTTTTCAAAAAATTATTTTGCGAAAACTATCTAACCAATTTTGATGAAATTTGGTGTGTTGTTTTGTTATAGTCTAAAGTTTTTTTTACTAAAATTAGAATGCCCTCGGAGCAATTAAAATATTTAAAAAAATTATCCAAAGAACTTGATTATTTTGCATCAATTATTGCTATTTTGCAACATCGGTAATAAATTTAAACATTTTTAACTTACAGTATATTGTGTAAAATTCAATTCTAAAACTTTTTTTCGCTTCAATATTCATCCAAAATCCATAGGTTCCAAGATAAAGAAGTAAAAAATATAATGGTTAATTCGGAAATAGATAACAGACTCTTACAACACATTCTATGAACCGATAAGAGTCCTTTTAGTAATGACAAGCCAAATAAAAGAAACGAACATTACTGGGCCACTGAAAATCCACACTATGTTAATCCCATTCAGAATCAGGGCCATTATGGAATAAATGTTTGATGCGGCATTATTAGAATGCATTTAATTTGTCCATACTTTTATGAAAATGTATTGAGCGCTAACAGTTATTAACAGTTTTTGCAGCAAGAGCTTCCACATTGCTTGAACATGTGCCGCTGCAGCTCAGGTTGAATATGTGGTTGCAACACGATGGTGCTCCTCCACATAAAGCTAAAAAAGTTACAGACTATTTAAAAAATACTTTTGAAACTAAGTGGATTGGAATTAATGGGCCTGTAGAATGGGCTTTAAAGTCTCAAGACTTAACGCCCCTAGGCTATTTTTTATGAGGAAAAATTAAAAAATCATGTATATAAGACACCCAAGAGAGGTTTGGAGCATTTAAAGCTAAAGATTCGATATGTTTGTGAGAATCTTTCAAGAGAGACGTTGTTTAAAGCTACAAGAGAAGTTAGGAAAAGATTAGAATAATAAAAATTAAATTAATTTATTATATTATTATTATTAAAATTAATAATTAAAGTAATAATCATAATTTTATGTCTTGTTTTGTGTTTTGTTATTAGTTATTGTTATATTTATTAGTTACAATTAAAATTGTTTAACATTTTCTATATTTGGTTATCCTATTTAACCGTCATTATGAGTATTGTTCTATCTTTATTCATGGAGTGACTTTTTTAAGAACATAGCAACTAATATGTCAACAAATTTGTGACAGGAGTTACAGCGATTGTTTTTCACAGTAATGTTGATTAAGTCATGACTAGTTCCAATTCAATAGAATACATTTCTGTATAATGTTTGTTATTGTAGCTTATTAAGGAGAAGAGATAGAGAAAAAAATGTTTGCACAAAAAATAGCAATTATCATAAAAAATGGGTATATTCGTGAAAAAAAAAAAAGTTGTAATTATTTTTATTTTCCGAATTTTGTAAAAAGTGCAAAACGGACCATAGCGAGTCCCTCCTATTCACGCCACCATAACAGATTTTTACTGTCATTTTTCGTTTGCCTGTTGTGAGCCCGAGACGCGAACTTTGGGCACCCTGTACATTAAAAAAAAAATTTGTTGATTAGTTTAAGCGCATAAAGTTGATCACAGCGTTTAAAAGACGCGAAATGTTATGAATTTTCCTTTAAAACAACCTTTGCCGAGTGTCGTTTCGTCAGCTCGCGCCTTTCGACACCAACCGAGCTTCGGGCGACCACCTTGTACCCGGCAATTAATTGGCAGCGCTACACCTTGTTCAATGACCCACTTCATATTCAATTGTGCTGGACATCCTTCCCATGAGCAACTCTACGAACCCAATAAATTAATGCCGGCTTTTTTCCAAGGAAAACAATAAAACGTTGGGCCAGAACAGCCGCCCAACTACCCCGCGGCCTACAATTAAACGAGTCGTTGCCCAATATCGCATCGGGTTGTCCCAGCAGCGGTGCAAAAAAATGCAAGAGCGTGAATTGATTGAAACGGAAAAGGTCGAACCTGTGGGTGTAACTAGAAATGTGCCGAGCAATACGTGATCTAAGTGTGTGGAAGCAATTCCGATTCTATTATGTTTCCAAGGTAGTGCCAAATTGGACTTTCAACGCGGATGGGTTGATGGCGGATGCATTATTATAATAATAAATGTTTTTAATCGGAATCTACCTCTACGCTTACTTCCAGAGAGATAAATCAGAGATATGCCCAGTCAGTCTCAAAAATTTTAATTTAATGTTACACCAAGCATGAAAAAACTAAGGAAGGTCTGTGCTAGCGTCTCTCATTGTCAGTCATTTTCTCATTTTGACCTTTTACCTATAAACATTTGAAAATGAGGGAAGTTTATGTAGATAGTCCGAATAGTCCAGTCATTATAGACTTCATGTCAGTCTGTTTCGGGGGAAAAAATACTATTAGAAGTTTCTTTGCGGAATATTCTTCGGAAACGTGTTATAAACAAAATATCAAAAAATCAACTCGAGACTAGTTGCGAAACTTTGTTTAAACAATGGTAAAAGTTATGGAAAAAAAGTTTATACAAAAAAGGTAGGTATTAAATAAGCCTATAAAATGAGACAAGTCCGATTAAATTCCGATAATTTGTTTATGAGCAAGAGCTCAAAATATGGTAGAAAATGGCCGTTTTTTTCAATTGCTAATAATTAATGCAATTTTCATCGCAGACACTTATAATTCAGGATTTTTGAGGCTTTTTACACCCTTAACAAGTTGTAAAAATTTCAACTTGACAGCTTCATTGGTTTGGCGTTGGCGGAATTTGTTATCTATTTTCAATTGATTTTTCCCAAGCTCAAAGGCGTTGTAGAGTTTCGATCATTAGTTGTTCTTGTACCTAAATAGTTGTATAGACATATGCATTTACTGAGAATTTTATTTTTCAAATTTAATTTGTTTAAAAATGACTTTGAAAAAATGTTAATATTTATTAAATCGTTAAGATAGGTAATTATTATAAAATGAAATAGTAACCTCTATAGTTTAGTTAGTACTATTTTTCTTCGAATTTAAAAAAAATCGTTTTTCCAAGTTGATTAGAAGCTGAGATAATTTTTTTTATTTAATCGCAGTGACCTTAATTATTAATATTAAGAGCCGAAATTTGGCGAGAGTATACATTAAGAGCTATATTTTCATGTTCCACATTAACATTAAAGTGAATTCAACTATTTCATTGCAAAAAAGAAGATAGCGGCGATGCGTTCTATTACTCGGTGTAGCGTACGCGTGGGGAGAGCGAGGCGGCGCATGCGCGCTATGCGCCTGGCTGTGCGCAGGAAAATGATTGAGCGGCTTCAAATCGATGGGGCTGGAAAAATTAGCCATATATCGGTTAATAATGAACCTATCGAAATGATTCTTTTTTTAATTTGTGGTAGCGCGAAAATTCATGAGCATTAACTAATATTATATTAACATTATTTCAACCCGAGGTTTAATTGTTTATTTATCCTCGCTCTTCCCACTCGTTCGCTAGACCGAGTAATAGAACGCATCGCAGCTATCTTCTTTTTTGCGATTAAATAGTTGAATTCACCTTAATGTTAATGTAGGACATGAAAATACTTATACTCTCTTATAGTAATGTATATGAGTATACTCTTAATGTATACTCTCTCCAAATTTCGGCTTTTAATAGTTAAGGACACTGCGATTAAATCTTAAAGCTTCTAATCAACTTAGAACAACGTTTTTTTTTAAATTCAAAGAAAAATAATACTAACTAAACTATAGACGTTACTATTTCATTTTAAAATAATTACTTATCTTAACAATTTTTAAACAAATTAAATTTGAAATATTAAATTCTCAGTAAATGGATATGTCAATTCAACTATTTAGGTACAAAAACATCTAATGATCGAAACTATACAACGCCTTTGAGCTTGGGAAAAATCAATTGAAAATAGCATTTTCTTAGATAACAAATTCCGCCAACGCCAAACTAATGAAGCTTTCGGGCTGAAATCACTTATTAAGGGTGCAAAGAGCTTAAAACATCCTGAATTACAAGTGTCTGTGATGAAAATTGCACTAATTATTAGCAATTGAAAAAAACGGCCATTTTCGATCATTTTTGCGAAGCAAGAAGAGCGCCAGAAGAAAGGGCCCTAGCCGGCAGGGCCCAGCCAAGGCAAAAGGAGGTCCCTCAAAGCGCCTACACCGGCTGCATTTGCGGTCGGGGTAGACGACGGATGGGGCCCACCTACGAAGGCTGTCCAGGGCTACACGAGATGAGGTAGTATAAAGAGGGATAATCCCCCTCGATCCCAAATGATTGAGGCCAATTTCTAGCCATGGAATAATGGCGACCATTTTTGAGCTCTTGCCCATAAACAAATTATCGGAATTTAATCGGACTTATCTTAATTTACAGATTTATTTAATACCTACTTTTTTTGTATAAACCTTATTTCTCTGTGAATAACAGTTTTTTTACGCGAGTCAAAAAAACACTTTTCCATAACTTTGACCATTGTTTTAACAAAGTTTCCCAACTAGTCTCGAGTTGATTTTTTGATATTTTGTTTATAACACGTTTCTGAACAATATATTCCACAAAAAAACTTCTAATAGTATTTTTTCCCGAAAAAAGCTATAATGGCTTTTTAGTGTATTTATTGTGTCCAGGGTGTTTCAAGAAGAACATATGCAGTCCTCGTTCATTTTTTAATGGAACATCCTTTATATTATCCCATATTTGGATTGTACGGTAAATTCTGAACACTTTTTGTATAACATACCATCTCTAAAATAGTAGCGGTTTTCGTAATAATGACGTGTTGCACCAAACGTTTACTTTGCATTTTAAATACTATTACCTCATATTTGGCAACACAGTAGGTTTCAGTAGCGCCATCTGTGGCGAATAGAGCAATTTTTATTTTGTAATCAAGAAAAATCAATAGTAAAAAACGTTGATGTCATAACAACAAAAAATTATCATAATTATTGGGGAGCCAGCGACCTTTTTTGATGACTAAAGAGAAAAAGCTGAAAAGTTTTCCTACCCTTCATTTGGTGTTACTAGTAAGAGAATAGAAAAATAGTCATTAGAAGAAACTAATACTGCAAAAGCTGAGACTTTGTCGACATGTTGATTATGTTATAAACAAACAAAAAAACGCAGTCAGCTGACTTTAGAGTGGGAGATTATGCCTCAGCTTTTCATCTAAATAAGTCAAAAATATGCGCTAAGTAAACTGATACCGCAAAAGCTGAAATTTGGTAAAGTAATAGTCATCTTAATCAGTTGTACGAAAAAAATTGTCCGCTGAAGTTTTTGCGGTGTATAAGTGCTCAGCTGACGAGTTGAAGGTGCAGCACATCGTTATGCTTACCCGTTAAGAATCCATACTGAGTTGGTGAAAGCAGAGGTTTTATCGAAGGATATATACGGTTATATAGACACATTTCGAAAACCTTGTCAGAATTTGACAAAACAGATATAGGGCGATAGTTATTAACTATTGATACATCACCATTTTTATGTATTGGACTGACTCTAACAATTTTCCATTGGTCAGGAAACATACCTGTTTTTATTGATAAAGTAATTGATTGAAAAAGTAATTGAAGGGGTAGGGAAAATACATAAATACCGTCTCTAACTAAAAAAGCTGGAATCTGATCCGGACCGGAAGTTAATTTTGGTTTAAGTTTATTGATTGCCGTTTCAATTTCTTGAATATCGAAAAAAGGTAAAGAAATGGTATGGTTATAGTTAAAACCTAGTGTATAGTTTTCAGAGTTCTTATCAAATGACAAAAAAACGTCACTAAAGAAGTTAGCAAAAACATCAACTATATTCTCAGGTTCGGTATATATTTGTCAATGATATGTCACGTCGCCTGGAATTCTAGTGGAATTTCTCTTTGTTGTTAAATATGACCAGAAGAGCTTAGAATTTTCGGGTAAAGCATTTTGAATACAAATAATATAATTGCTATAAGCCACTTTAATCTGCTTTTAATGATTAGCTTAACCTTTTAAATTCCGCAAAATAGTAGGTTCTTCTATATTTCTTATACAGGGTGTTTCATAATTAGCTGCCAACCCTGAACAGGCCGATTCTATGATCAAAACTAAGTAAAAAAGTATGAACATGAGTCCGGAAATGCTTCCTAAGGGCACAGGGACCCATTGAAGAGGGAGGAATGGAAATCATTTTTTTGCAATATCTCTCAATCGCGTTGTGATAAATGAATGAAATTTGGTATACACAGCTAAATTTTGATGAGCAATTTGATGGACTAATCCATTTATTTCCACAAGGTCCATTGGGGTGGGTACGGGGGGGCCCTTGGTACTTTGCGTGTGTAACTTTTTCATCTTTGACTTTTTAACAAATTGGACAGCAAATTCCGTTTTCCCGAACTGTTTTACGTTAAAAAGGTACTCTTGTTTCAAATCGTTATCTTTAACGGTTTCTGAGAAAATCGCTCTTGAATTAATCCCACTTTGGTCAATTTCATAGTAATTTAAACAAAAAAAAATTTTTTGTTTAAATTTAATCTAATTTTAATAAAAAAATAATAATAAAAAATTAAATTAAATAAAAATTAATCCTTTAAATGGAAAAGAGAGGAAAGGAAAATTATTATTATTATTTTTTGTTTAAATTACTATGAAATTGACCAAAGTGGGATTAATTCAAGAGCGATTTTCTCAGAAACCGTTAAAGATAACGATTTGAAACAAGAGTACCTTTTTAACGTAAAACAGTTCGGGAAAACGGAATTTGCTGTCCAATTTGTTAAAAAGTCAAAGATGAAAAAGTTACACACGCAAAGTACCAAGGGCCCCCCCGTACCCACCCCAATGGACCTTGTGGAAATAAATGGATTAGTCCATCAAATTGCTCATCAAAATTTAGCTGTGTATACCAAATTTCATTCATTTATCACAACGCGATTGAGAGATATTGCAAAAAAATGATTTCCATTCCTCCCTCTTCAATGGGTCCCTGTGCCCTTAGGAAGCATTTCCGGACCCATGTTCATATGAACTTTTTTACTTAGTTTTGATCATAGAATCGGCCTGTTCAGGGTTGGCAGCTAATTATGAGACACCCTGTATAGTATGTCTTTTAATTTAATATTTTGTTTTATTTCACGAGTGTACCATTTAGGAAACCTATTTACTTTTACATTTTTAAAAAGTGGTACTAAGGATTAAATAAATCGTAGCATAAAATTGATCTATTGCCAGATTTATATCATCAGAGTGTAATAGAAAAGTCCAATCAACATGAGAGAGAGCGTAATACAACTCAACATAGTTCGACTTAAAAAAGTTATAATTTTTTTGATTATTATTTTGTGGTAAATTTTTTGGCTTGTCACTAAATCGACATATAACAAATAAGGAAGGGTGATGTCATTGACAATGCTGTTTTATTGTTTTTTGGGAGGGAGGAGGAGGAGGGCTTTTCCGCCGTCCCTCTTACAAGCGGAAAAATTCTCCCTTTTCTTCCCTGTTCAAACCTGTCGTGCAGCACATCCAGTAAAAAAGCTCGTCCGCCACTGCTTCAGTGCTTCAAACACTAACCCATCCATTTCCGTCGTTGCGCGTTGAGCTCGCGATAGTCGCTTGCCAGGCGGTCCATTTTCTCCTCGCAGAGGTGACAATCACCTGTCAGAGATGTGTGATTGCGGCTCACACGTGCGCCTCGCCCGTCTCTACCCCCATTGTTTATTTAGCCATGATTTATTCCGCAGATCGAGATTAGCTGGCGAGGCCCGATGGACCGAGATAGGACGCCGCGGCCGATAATACGCCGTGGCAGTCGTGATCCGGGCCGATGCAAATGAAGATAGGTAGGTGCACGCCAAGGGGGTAATTGGCAGTTGCGTTTTTACCTCTCTTTGATGGGCTGTTAATTGGGGGAATTGTTCGGGGAGCCCGTAAAAATGGGCGCACGGGTCTTTGGCCTGGTAGTTTTGTTGTGCTCTATGGGGCTTGACTGCAAAGTGATTTGGGAACATTAGAACATGCCATTAATTTAGACATTTAATGTTTCGATTCGAGAAAATTCGACTACCACAATAATACGAAGAAACATTTTTGGAACCGCTGAATTCATCGACAGCTTGACTCGCAATTAGTTCACTGTGTAGTTTTGCTTAAACATAAACATTTTCAACAACTAAAAGTAAAGAAGAACTGATAACAGATAATAAGCTAAAATTAAACTATCAATTTTTCTGTTTACTGCAAGGAAGATAAAAAAACGGCGCGCTAACTACGACCACAACTATTGACCTTTTCTATGTATGGGACGATTCCAGAAGTTCTCAATAAGTTTTAACAAATTTGATTATCACTAATTGTATGCACCATTTTGCAGTTTGATTACTGAAGACTTATTATTAATTCAGTTTATTTGTCAAAAGTTCTCTTGAAATTTGTACACGCCCTGTATAATAAAACCTAGTATTTTACCTATTCACGCTTCCATTTAAGCAAAAAGTTGCTTCGTCAGTGAAAATTATGTGATTTTTTAATTTGGGTTGTCAAATAAATTTCTAATTTCCTCGCAAAACTGTAATCTTCTGTCTGTGTCATCTGCCCATAGTTCTTGTAAGACGTTAACTTTGTAAAAAATATGAATTTTGTTCCATCATTTTGGGACACGGTGTATATTATTATAACGTATAGTAGTACTACAATAGTTATAGGACTTTAATAAGACTCGATTATGACTATATTTATTTTTTCAAGCTATTATACCTAAAGCAAACTAATAGCCTAACGGGGTATAAAACACATTTTTATGCGAATAATACTGATGTATAATAGTGCTTGCACACGAGTATTTTATTTATAAAACTGCAATAATACTGGGTTAAGACTCAGAATTATTATTTTAAAATAAGTTGCCTGTCTAATTCAAACCAAGTTTTAATTTATTGGACCTTGATAAGACTGAACAAGGACTTAAGACAAGACTGGATAAGAGCAGACCAAATCTGTGTAGTTCTAATACTAAAACAAGCTAAAATTTTAATTCAAGTCATAAACCATTTTTGATTTATAGGAAGGACTGTAGCAACAATGCAACAAGATTAGGCTTAGCCATGACTGGACTTTCAAGTTATTGTTACTAAAACGTACTGGAAATGTACGTCAATATATAAAACCTGTTGTCATCTATAAGACGTTGATAGGACGGAGTTAGGATATATTCTAATTTATAGGGCTGTGTCCAATGCGTCATTTTGTTTATAAGACGGTGATAATAAACTAGAAGCATGAATTTGAAAGCAATTTCTAAAGTAACTGGCATAGAGCTCTTTATTATAAGACTGATAATATTGTTCCAAAACTGTGTAGTTTGAAAATTGTTGTTGTCGAAACAAGTTAAGTTAATAAAACATATTTTCATTGCTATGGTAAGACTAAGCTAGGATATATTTTTATTTATAAGACCATGATTGGACTGGGTTAGCACTATGTAGATTCAAAATTATTATTACTAAAGCAAGTTGGAAATCTGGCTCGAGACATAAAACATATTATTTGTAGGACATTAATAAGACTGACCTAGAATATATCTTTATTTATAAGACTGCGACAGGACTGGACTCAGACTGTGTTATTACCGATCAAACTGAAAATCGGATTCAAGGCACATATGCTTTTTATAGCGTCATTAGGGTGTCCCAAAAAAACGAATATTTTTTTTCGTGTCTCTTGTGAAAATAAGATAGTTTATCATGTTTTAAGAGCTTCCCAAAAAAAAATAGAGGTCGCTCAAGGTTTGGAAAAATTTTCAAAATCGTCAAAAATTGATTTTTTTTCTCGTTAATTTATCATTTTGTAACAGGATAAACTAACATATTTTCACAAGAGACACGAACAAAAAATATTCGTTTTTTTTTGGGCCACCCTAAGCGTCATGATAACAGTGAGCTAGAACCATGAATTTGAAAGCTATTATTTCTAAAGCAAATACTAAATGTATCATTTTTATTCATAATATTACTAGAGAGAGAGAGAACAAAAAAATTATGTGAAAAATGTCTCCCTTTAATCGGAAATCGACATGTCTTGGCATTTTTCAGAGAAATAATTTTTCTGAGAATTATTCGCTCTGTTTAGTTTTCACTGGGACAGCCTGTATATTAAAACAGATATTCTTATTATCTCTACCATAAGAATTCAATTAAAATAGATGTGTACTTCACATTCATGTTAACGACATTGATACGTATAAAGCTTTCTTATTTTCGATATTTTCTTTAATAAAAGAAATCTTTTTTTTGTATTATTATATTAACTTGCCACATTTAAAATAGTGCATGTAATTTATTTAATCCTCGACATTTGTTGACATTTTGTTTTGTTTGAGAAAACTGTCAAAACTGCGGCAAATCAGAGCTGGTTATTATTTTATTAGCCGGGTGGGGCGGGCGGGAAGGCGCTTCGCAAAAACAAATTCGCGAATCCTCTAATAAAATTTCGAACATCTCACATAAAATAAAATAATTGAATCCGAAAATGTATGTAGAATTATTCAGGACGCGTTCTTATAAAACATAATTCCTAACAAACGTTCGCTCCGTCTCCGAGATGGGGCCTCACCCCTTCCCTCGCTTCTTCACGTACTCGCAGGAAATTAGGGAGCACGCACAAAAATCCCCCCCCGCCCTGCGCCGCGATCCGCGGCGCGATTTTATTATTTGCCCCGATTTTATCACGCGGACTTCATAAAACTTTGCGCGCCGAATTAATGCATATTTTACGATTCTAATATCGGGCGGGCTCTGCCTTCGGTAATTAACTATGCCAGATATCTGCCGGTATGGAAACTTCGCGCCTCCGGGGCGGCCAATCGAAAACGCCTATGATCGCCTTCCTAATCGAAAACGACTTTTATCGCACATTTTCTCATGTGAGGTACCTTTTATTGCCTTGAGGTAAAGTCACAACTGTCTTAACTTATTTTAGCAACAGTAACCGAAGTATTCAGTTTTAATCCACTCTAATAATAACAATCCTATAAATAAAAATACGTTTTATGTCTTGTATTATATATACCTTGTCTTATTTTGGCTCTAAAAGCTTTTAAAATGTAGATTTCAATAAAAGAAAATTTATCGTTGTTTCGAATAAGTAAACACCTGCTACATAATGCCACATTCTTTAGTTTTACCCATTTGAGCACACAGTTTTATAAAAAGATATATATGCTAACCTTGTCTTAAGGATAGTCTTATAAATGATAATCTGTTTTATATTTTATATACGTAGTGCCACATTTTTAGTTTTACCCATTTGAGCACACAGTTTTATAAAAAGATATATATGCTAACCTTGTCTTATAAATGATAATTTATTTTATATATTATATATATAGTGCCACATTGTTTAGTTTTACCCATTTGAGTACACAGTTTTATAAAAAGATATATATGCTAACCTTGTCTTAAGTATAGTCTTATAAATGATAATCCATTTTATGCATGAATCAATTTATTTTGGGATTTCAAATTACAGTCCTAATCTAGTTTTATCACAGTCCTGTATGTTTTATAAACGTACACACACACAATCTTCACAATCTTATAAAGAAAAGTGTATTAATATTTTGAATTAGCAATTTTAACTGTAATAAGTTTCAAACAACATAGTCTTAGTACCGTTTTATAAATAATATATCCTGAGCAGGCATTGCACAGTAATATATATAAACATGTTTTATATCTTTACTCTTGTCAGAGTCCTATAGATAAAAATCATGTTTTATAATAGTCTAAATAAAATAAATAAAACTAAAGTTCCAATACTCAAATCAGTCTAGCATTGAAATATAAAGAATAATTTATACGTTAGCCCAGTCTTATAAATAGAAACATATGTCCCAGCTCTAACGTTAGATTAGAAATCATATTTTAAAACAATTTCTACATGGGCGCAGTATTTTCACAGTCCTATAAATAAAGTCATGTTCTATACCTTGAGTTGAACTTTCTATTTGATTTAGTATTAACAGCTTTTAAACTGCACAGTCCCGCAATCTGATCACAGTCCTATAAATTAAGTGTATATCCTAATTCTCATGTTAAAATAGCATCCAAGTCAGCGTCAACAGTATTATAAATAAAAAACAAGCCTTATGTTGGATTNTGTTTCGAATAAGTAAACACCTGCTACATAGTGCCACATTTTTAGTTTTACCCATTTGAGCATACAGTTTTATAAAAAGTTATATATGCTAACCTTGTCTTAAGGATAGTCTTATAAATGATAACCTATTTTATATTTTATATACATAGTGCCACATTCTTTAGTTTTAACCATTTGAGTACACAGTTTTATAAAAAGATATATATGCTAACCTTGTCTTAAGGATAGTCTTATAAATGATAATCTATTTTATGCGAGAGTCAACTTATTTTGGGACTTCTAATTACAGTCTCAATCTATAATAGGATCGTATTCGATGCAAAGTAGAGCAAAAAGTTGTCGGTCTTTTATCAAAGGAAAATCGTGTCATCATTTTTAGGAGGCGTAAGATGAACCATTTCAAAATAAAATGAAATTGAATGTAAAATCTGAAATACCGCTGCATACGCACTGTGTTCTGGTAATAGCTGCAACCGCCCAGGTGCATCGAGTGTACGAAGTGGTCGGTTATACGTCAAATACTAACCTGGAGAACTTGGTTGTAAGTCAGAGAGCGCCTCCAAAAAACAAGTAAACTAAAGTGGCGCGTACAGAGGTAAAATGCAGTACATATGTGGAATTTAAACAACAAATTGGATTTATAATAAACTACATTTAAAATAAATTGTTTATGAGAATAAAGGAATTTTTGTAGGAACAAAGATGCCAAACGTGAACTGATCCCCTCGTCCCTTCATAATGTATAAAGAAATTATTTAATTTCTAAAACCCTTAAAAGCGAACTGCATTGGATCTCTTGACATGCAAGGATTTATTACTTTGCATCGAATATGATCCTACTATAGTTTTATCACTGTCCTGTATATTTTATAAACATACACACACAATCTTCACAATGCTATAAAGAAAAACGTGTTAATATTTTGAATTAGCTATTTTAACTGTAATAATTTTCAAATAACATAGTCTTATTACCGTTTTATAAATAAAAATATGTCCTAACCTAACGCACAGTCATATAAATAAATAAAAGCATAGTCATATAACTAAATAAAAACATGGTTTATGTCTTCAGTTAGACTCTCAACTTGTTTCCAACTTGTTTCGCAATAATAGTTTCGGAACTATACAGTTTTAGCATAGTCTTATCACAGTCCTATAAATAATATATTTTATACTTTAAATTAGTTTGTTTCAGCAGAAAAGTTTTAAGACCTGATAATTTTGTATGAGTACACATTCATTTGTTTTAGCTTGGTTTCAAATTGCACAGTCTTGTCACAGTCCTATAAATAAAAATCATGTTTTCAAGTTACATAATGCCGGCCTTATCACAGTCCTATAATTACATGTTTTATGCCTTGAGTAAGAATTTCAATTTTTTTCAGAATTAACAGCTTCTAAGTCCAAACCTAGTCTTACCACAGTCTTATAAGTAAGCTCTAACGTTAGATTAGCAATCATATTTTTAAAACAATTTCTACGTGGGCGCAGTGTTTTCAGTCCTATAAGTATAATCATGTTCTATACCTTGAGTTAGACTTTCTATTTGATTTAGTATTAACAGCTCTTAAGCTGCAGTCAAAGTCCTATAAATTATGTGTATGTCCTAATTCTCATATTAGAATAGCATCTAAGCCAGCGTCAACAGTGTTATAAATAAAAAACAAGCCTTTTGTTGAACTAAAAGCTTCTGTCTTTTCAAATGCCATAGAGTTTTAGTAGTTCAATGTTTAGTCTTCAAACAGTTCTAATATACATTATACATTATGTTCTTTTGCCCGGGAGGCCTGTGGTGTCCAATTTCCTTCAAACTGTAAACGTATGGACATCATATATGAATTCTGACAAACTCCTGTCCATAAATTTTTTCGATCTTTCGCGTGCCTTTGATAAAGTACCAATTGTTGTGTAAACTGAAAAACATTGGAGTGCGTCGAAAGCTACTATCATGGATAGAATCTTTTCATTGTAACAGGCAATTTACAGTGGGTTGGCGACTGCAGCCCTGAGAAACGAGATGTTTCAAGTAGTGTGCCCATTACCTAAGCATTATGTCCAGTACAAGGATCTGGGCGTTACCATCACAGTCATTGTTGCGGAATGCCCATGTACCCAAAATTCTAAGAAAACAATTTCATTTATATGACTCGTTGATCTTTCCAAGATCTGCAACATGGATGTGAGACTATGTGCTCATGTTTTAAAGTTAAAGGAGAAACGTTTTCAGACCTGTATAACATAGTATTTCTTGCCGAATCATGTGTTTGTATTAGTATTTTGTATCCTCTTACAAAAATCCGTTACCCTGTCGACGACTACCAGCTCTTACAGGAGCAAACATCCTGCCAGATTCGTCGCGAAAACTGTATGATAAATGTAACGATTCTGGAAATTCATGACATTAATTGCGGCACGCGAATTATCCAACGGCTGGGCAGATCGTCGCTTTGCTTTTGCCCACCTTTTGTTTTAGTTGGCTGCTGTGTATAACGCGGTTGCACTGTCACCACGCCGATAGTTCGGCTCTTCTTTCTATCTGATTTAACATGGGAACAAGGCGGACGCGGGAACGCTACGGAGTCAAAAAGTTTCATATCCACCCGAGTGGGAATAACTAAGAAAATACCTAAGTACGTATCTCGAATCTAATTTAGAGGACTTCGCGGGGGAGATTCTAACAGCGAATGGGGTGGAGCGAGGTAAAAATATGTAGGTATGGTCTGTTTTGGTAAAGAGGTACAATTGTAGTAAGTCAAACATATATCAAATAGTACAATTGTTGTAGTTAGTCAAACATATATAAATAATAAAAAAAACTCAATAATGCACAATGTATAAAACAAAAAATGACAGAGTAACAAAACTTACATAACGACATAAGTACGATTAAAATAATCAAGACAACAAATAATGAAAAATTTAAAATCCTGGTAGTAGCACTCAGATACTCCTGCACTGAATAAATACAATTTTCGAGAAGATATTTCCTGATACTTAATTTAAATAGTTTATATATACTTAGTTTAACTCTTTTACGGCATCAGGTAAAACACTGTAAAGATTTATAGACCAGGTGGTATCTGTTTTGGCTTGGGTGAATCGTATATCCACGGAGATTTTTGGCTTTTTGGCTTTCAAATATTACTAGAAATGAAAATTTTTCTATGCGCATAAAAAAAAACGTGGGCTTAACTTTTGGCGGCACAATATGTTAAAAAAAATGGAAAAATGTCATATTTTTCTTCCTATTTAATTATGTATCTTTTTAAGAGTTGATTTTAGGCGAAAATGGAAGAGGAAACAAATGTTTGTAATTAAATTTTTTATAATACACGAATGGTTACAAATCGAATGAATCATGATTATTATGGTAAAAATCGAAAAAATCACAAAAATGGGGTTAAAAA
>NW_019416279.1:1586982-1632630 GCF_000390285.2 Anoplophora glabripennis
TTAGAGTTGCAAACAAACGTATTAATATTTTTGTGTATTTCCAAAAGCTGGTAAAATATAAAAAGAGTAGGTAAAGGCATTACCCTCAGTGTTTTAAAATAAGGCTGACAGTGGTCCAAAAACTTTGCGTTAGCAATAAACCTTATAATCTTTTTTTGCATTCTAAATATCTGTATAGCAGAGGAAGAGTTACCCCAGAGAGTAATACCGTAACATAAATGAGAGTGGAACAATGAAAAATATACTTTTAAGAGAGCACTTTGACTAAAATTTGGCTTTAATTTACGAATAGTAAAAGAAAAAACGACAGTTTTTTCTTTAAAGAATGAACGCAAGGTGACGAACATAACTTATCATCAATAGTCAAACCCAATAATTCTACTGTGGATCCATTTGTGATATTATTATCCAAGGAAAATATTATACATTGGGTTTTATCCAGATTATTATTTGCGAACCACTCATTGGCTTTATTTTCTAATACATTTACATCAAATTGTAAAGAAACTGCATTATTATTGCTACAAATCAAGGATGTATCGTCAGCGTAGAGAATACACCTCTCAGGAGACAAATAGAGAGGAAGGTCATTCATATAAATTATAAAGAGTAGGGGCCCCAAAACCGAACCTTGAGGTACCCCGCTCTCTACTGCAATTAGATCAGATCTATCATTTTTTAGAGCAACACTGCTTTCTAGAAGTAAGGTAAGATTTGAATAGTTCTGACTGTTTACATAACCAGATAAATGTACCCATGCCTCATCGAATAAAAAGGTCAGGTCTAAGAAATTATCGTTATTTAAATGTTCATTAAACCATCCATAATATCATAATCGTTGGTTGTGATCAGGAGGACGCAACTTTTGCACAACAGAGACCTTATAGGGATGCATATGGAGCTGCTTCTTTAATGCCTTGTGTAAGTCCTAACACATTCATACTTTTTAACTATTTTCTTTCTGTTTCTTGAAGGTTCACCCTGTAAGTTTGCGATAAGTACACCTGTCAATCTTGCTCTTACATACATTTTTTTATTGATGACGCAGAGGATCAAAATTCGTGTGTTTCGCAATTAGACCAGCAATGCATAATAAGTCGATCCTTCAGAGTCATTCCACGGAGCCGTCTACGAAATGGACCACACATCACCATGGCCCGTTGACAACAATGGTCGGCTTTCCCATAGAGACGACGAACCAGCAGGACACAGCACGCACCCATTAGTAGAGTCAGAGTATGTGGCTCTGATGAGGCGTTATTAAATAGTGAATACAAATGGATTGCGATCTTACTGAGCTGAAACCGAGCTAAGTAATGATTACGAGTGACCACGTTTCTCTGCAGAGAACAGTTACATGATGGTTTATAGTGTTTTTTTAGAGTTGGCAACTTTTATATGCAATTAAAAAATGGTTGAAGGCATTTTTTTAGACTTTGTGTTACGCATCATTTTTTATAAAAATAATTGAATATATAAATAAAGGTAATGTTACCTTTCCCATCAGGATTTTTGTAAATAACTACCCTCGGGTCAAATTGTTTTTATATTTCCGTAGGCACGCACAAAAAACTAATCCATATTTAATCTAGATTAATAAATTCTCTCTACTAATTTCTTCCATAACTTTCCTAGGTAAAAGTTTGTGACAATATGGGATATATAAATATGTAATGCCCTACACGTGGAACATACTATTAATGCTGTTTCAATTTTTTATGGAGGCAGTGCCATCCAGACGAAGTTGAATTTCAAACACGGCCTACTGAATCATCAAAGGGAATATAATCCATAGGCGTGGAGTTGTGGAATTAGGTTTTGTCACTCATTGAAAATATATTAAATCGAGTGGTAATTCGAATTTGACCATGGCCATGGAAAATAACGACCTACACAGAAAAAAATTCGTAGAAAGACACATCTTGTCCTCCAATTATGGTTAAAAGTTTATTTTAGAAGTAATTTTACTAACATCGAATGTAAACTAACTTTAGAAGGAACTCTGAGCCTGAATTAGAGTATTGTCTGAAGAAGGGGGTGACATGTCACCCGAAACTTTTAGTCTAGTTCAATGATGTGGCAACCATTCCTATAAAATTATTTAGCAGCTGACAACTGCCACAGAAACATGCAACCTTGTTTGGAAAAGTACGTTCTTCGGTTCTTTGATATTGAAGACACATGTAGAAGAAACGGGCTTTGAAGAGAGTGTGTCAGGCATTGGTCCACGTAGTAGTGATTTATTGAAATGCTCGATGTGGATTCAATGTTTGTTTCGCTTCTCTAAAATCTACAGATCATCAGTTTGTCGATTTTTAACAAGAAATTATAATTGTAAATTTATTTTCAATTTTAGGTAAAACGATTGAATTTCTTCTTAAATTTTTTATTGCGTTTTTTGTTCAAAAAATTACTACTGCCAATTTATTTTCAATTTTGTCATGTTTATTGTTAAAAAAGTCCCTTCCGCTTTCCTTCCGAATTTTTTGCTCAATTTTTTGTCAATTTTTAACAAAAAATTACAATTGCAAATATATTTTAAATTTTAGGTAAAACCCACTGGATTTTTTGTCATATTTTTTTTTGATAAAAAAAACTTCGTCGCCTCCTTACCGAATTTTTTGCTCAATTTTTTATCGATTTTTAACAAAAAATACAAGTGAAATTTTATTTTAAATTTTAGGTAAAATCGACTGGATTTTTTGTCAAATGTCATGTTTTTTGTCGAGTTTTAACAAAAAATTCTGCAAAATATAAAAATATTTCCATGGATTGTTTCGGCTTTAAATGTATTTCTCAGGAACCTCGACGAAATATTAAAAATAAAAATCAGTTTTCGTCTGACGTCATTTTGCTAAAAACCGTATTAAATATTACAATTTACTTCTTCTTACATTCTTTCACATAAATCGACGTACTGCTGTTTCCGGTGGCTACGTTGATGTGAGCAACAACAAAAATATACTCCTAGCCCCAGACGATTTAATATAACACCTAGGTACTAGGAACATACATTTTCGAATATTGCTTCTGTGATACTGTCCAATTTGAAGAATTCCTGAAAGTTAAAAGGGACACTTTAATAATACAGGGTGTTTTAGTTTGTCCTTGAAATTTAAGGTCAAGATCCAATCCAAGGTCACAAGAACATTGGTTTCTACAACTTTTATTAAAATTTTTTTTTAATGATAGGCCTCAGTCCTGGAAAGTGTTCGGGTCTTTTTGGGACACCTGGTATTTATAAACCAACTGGATTTGCAGCTGATCCGAAAGCACGTTTCTTTTTTATTCTCCGTGTGTTTTCTTCCATGTTGATCACGACTAGAAAATCTGGAACTTATGCCATAAATACACAGTAAAATGCGCAGTAACATATTTTGAATATTGTTGTTTTTCTTACTCTACAATAACTTGAAATTAAGATATACTGAGAGAATTATATAATTTACTGTCATTATTTACTTTCCTCAGTATTTATTTATAGCATTATATTTAGGTAGTTAAAACACTGTTGCTATATTATTACGCCACAAATAAATCTAAACACGCCTACTGAATAATTTTTGTGCTCAAGCGCGGTAACACCACACCGAGTAATCACACGATTAATCTGATTGGTAGAGCCAAATTAGGTCATGTAAATTCCAACTGTTATTCGTACGTTTACATCAAATATAGTCAAAACACATACAGGATTAGGAATAATACAAGGTGTTAATGAACTTATGTCAAATATTTTTGCCACATGTCCGTTATGTCAAAATGAGGTCAAAAGGAGATTTGTGTTGAGTAAAATGTAATTTTAAAATCTGCCTTACCACAACATTGCAAGTAGCCACCTTTTGAGAACTGCTGATTTTCATAGAAGGTCTTCGATGTATCCACCATTTGCTTGCACACAAGCTTCAGCGCGATGTATCCAATTCGCTCGCACGCGTTGCAACATTGCCACAACCTCTCGAATCGAATTACAAGCTTTGGCAATACGATGTCGCAGTTGGTCGTTTCCGTGGAATACACAACACTTTTCACATATCCTCACAAAAAGAAGTCTAAAGGGGCTAGGTCCGGGGACCGGGGGGAGGGGGCAGCTAACTAGGCTGCCGCGACCTATCCAGCGATCGGGAAAAGAATGTTCAGAAAGTCGCACACTCTCCGCTTCTTGTAATGTTCGCCACACAACAGGATGCGAAATATTTACTTACTGTGCGATATTTCTAGTGCTGCGATGAGGATCTTCTTCGGCGAGATCTAAAATCATCTCTTCGACATTTGTAAGTACTCGCCGCCATAAAATACATGTATTTCAGCAGTTCCTAAACAGTTTTAAACACATTTTTAATTAGCTTGTTTCTCTATGACCTTAAACTTCCGATACAAGCTTGTGACATCAGTTAACTCAGTTTTTGCTCCTTTTTCACCCCCTTAAATTTTTGACATAAGTTCATTAACACCCTGTACATATTAAAATGTAAAAGTACAATGTAAAAAGTAAGTATACTTCGCAAAAAGGAAATATACGCACAAGCCTGTAATTATACACAATGTTCAATTAATTTACATTTTTGTGAATAAAAACCAAAAGTAATATATTACTATTTTGTAAATACTTGGAGTGATCCACTCTTGCGTTGATACGCCACTGTCCGGCGTCATTATTAATAATTAGAAAACAATGTCCATACCGCTGATCGCATGACAACACTAATTAAATACGTTTAAAAGTCGGCTAAGTATCGGGAAAGCCTCTTTCTTCTTTCATTTATAACTCATGCCGAAATTAGTACTGAAGTACATGCATGACGAAAAGACGCAGTAAATTATTAACCATTCCCTGTGTGTGTATGTGCCTGTATTGTAATTACGTCCGTACCGTAACTTTTATTAAACGCTCTGTTTGTTGTATTATTTTTTAATGGCATCACTTATCTATCAGAAATTAATAGTTATCGCGGTGGAAGCGTATCAATTGTGTCCCCGTCCACCGAAGTGATAAATACATGTTTGCGAAGGCCCGTGTATTATGTATGGGCACATGTTTGCTGGAGGGGGCATTTCAGACGGTGAATAATATATGCTGTAATTGCCTTCGGACTATCTGCTGCCCGTTTCGGTCGCATATTGATTCTTGCAGGCGAATGGGACGACCGTAGTTGCGTAAGTGTTAGGAAGTTAATTTTATTGGACTGCGTCAAACGATTTTAGTGCGCGCTTGTATCTTTAAAAGGAGTTTGAAACGTGAAACTTGCAGATAACTTATTACAGGCACACGAAACGATCGACTATTCTGCGAATGAGACCCATGTCTTGTGATGGTCAGAAATGAATTTAACTCCCAAACGAACCACAAGGACATCAAGGAAAAATTTTCTGACCCCGCATTGCAAGGAGCCATCTTTTGAGAACAGCTGATTTTCATAGATGTTCGATGAACCCACCATTTGCTTGCACACAAGCATCAGCGCGACGTATACAATTCGCTCGCAAGCGTTGCAACACTGCAAACACGTTGAATATGAAATGGGTACAACTGAGCTTCTCGCAATGTCCGCAACAGGATGCGAAATATTTACTTGCTGTGCGATATTTCTGGTGCTACGATGCGGATCTTCTTCGACGGGATCTAAAATAATTTCCTAGACGTTTAAGATTCTTAGTGGTCGGCCCGGGCCACCGTCGCGACGTCAACGCGGTTGAACTTCANAATGTCCGCAACAGGATGCGAAATATTTACTTGCTGTGCGATATTTCTGGTGCTACGATGCGGATCTTCTTCGACGGGATCTAAAATAATTTCCTCGGCATTTAAGATTCTTAGTGGTCGGCCTGGGCCACCGTCGCGACGTCGACGCGGTTGAACTTCACCGGTGTCCAAAACTCTTTGCGCTACAGCAACAAATGTTCGCAGTGCGGGAGCACGTCGTTCAGGATATCTTGCACGGTACATTTGACAAGCTCTGTGGGCATTTTCGTTTGCTTCGCCATAAATTATGAGCATAATCATAATATTCGCGATTGTAAAATAAATGCGCCATTTTCAAAAGAAAACTTGGAAATACGGCTATTAAATGTGCTCTCGAAAAATAGCACAGCTATCACTACAACAATGTATTACAAACTGATTTTCGAATACAGTCCGGCTTCATAAGAAACCTACATACGTAAAAACTGTTACAGAATTTGTAAGTCCTCGCCGCGATAAAATACATGTATTTCAGCAGTTCCAAAAGAGTTTTAAACACATTTTTGATTAGCTTTTTTCTCTATGACATTAAACTTCCGATACAAGTTTGTGACATCGGTTAACTCAGTTTTTGCTCCTTTTTCACCTCTTTAAATTTTTGACATAAGTTCATTAACACCTTTTATACTATTTTATTTTCATGTGTACCTACACATTTCATAAAACCAAAGATTTATTTTTCTTCCCACATAACAAAACTTCATAAGGGACAAAAATTCCTTAGAAATCAATGTTTTATAAAAAATATATACTATGGACAAAGAAATGAAAATGTAAACACCTGTTTTTACTTAATAAAATTCATAAACAAATTTATTTTATTGGAAATTCATCTAAGAACATCAAATGGTTTTATTGGCAAGGAACTTAAACCTAAAATAACGTAAAGGCAAATAACAGACTTACTGGGTGATTCAAAAACAACCTAAAGGACAATGAGTCGAAAGAAGAAAATTAGCCTGGGGAAAACAAAATATATCAGAATTTTATCAGGACAGTCGTTAAACAACACGCAACAAAGCAAGCAAATATGGCGTAGTTAATATCTGAGATAATGGCCTATCAAATTCTGAAGAGGAAACAGATACAGAGTGGTTGAAATAATATCAAAAGGAAAGTCTTTNAACACAACTACTATATCTAGCTTTCGGTGTCCTTACGTAGCCGGGCGGTTTTGCACCACGGTCGGGCCCGGAGGGCATTACTTATTTATTTCCTCGAGAAATCATTCAAATGCGGGCGGGCGAGCCGCGGGGGTGGATGTACGTACATGCGGAAGTGGAGGATGAATTTTAATAGACCGGTGAACACTTCGTCGGTAAATAAGGGAAGAAACACGAAGAAAATTATCGAAAATCTTCACATTTACAGTTACGCTTGTAGATAAATCGGGCAGAGGCAACGCCACTAATAATTGTAAAAACAAAATATCAGAACCGTTTTCCTACTTCCGGTGGTCCACAAAGATTTTATTACGAAGGAAAAACATTCTTTAAATCTTGAAAACGTACTGCTAAGTATTTGTCGTATAAACCAATTCAAATTAGAACTGTTTCAAACTTGAACAGAAACTAATTTGAAAATTGACCATTGGTTCTAAACTTTAGTTACTGTAATTGATCTTTGACTGATTTATATTAATGCTAACAATTATAATAACCAATTCCCTACATTTCGTATTCCTCGATGATCTAATTAACACCCCTAATAAATTCAAATTGGCACGAAGGGAAATACATTCTTCAAATCTTGAAATCTCACAATAAACTATTTGTTATATAAATCAATCCAAATCAGTACTGTTGAAAACTGGAGCAGTACTAGTCCGATAATTGCATTTGATCCTTAATTTTCGGTCATTGGCTTTTGACTTTTCCCCACCCGTCGCTGATATTTAATCATTTATCTCACGTAATTGATATTTGACTTTATAGTTTTGCTTAGTAGATATAACACAGGTAATAATGGTAGCAATTATAACGACAGATCAGAACCAATTCCCAAGTTTCCATATCTCTCAATGATCTTATTAAGACCCCTAACAAATTCAAATTGTCACGAAGGGAATACATTCATATCATGAAATCGCATAGCAATTTGTCATATAAATAAGTTCAAATCAGGATTGGTTAAAACTGGAGGAGTAACTAATAATTAACTTTGATGTTTAACTTTTCGACCTTTTGTCGTCCATCAGTAACCTTTACGTAATTGAACTTTGCAAATTTGTATGCATTAGACATTTGGTTTTTGATCTTTGACCTCCACCTATTAGCCTCAACTCTCAACTCGTACCTATGTATCAATATTATTATAGTTAGTATTCAGTAAATCATGTAAAAAATTATTATTTTTTTAATAATATAATGTTTTTTAACGTCCTGCTCTTCGTCCACATTCACATAAAGAAGATATGGTGACTATAAAATGACACGCAGCTAAACCATAAAATCTGTCTTAATATCGTCAATGTTTCTTGAAAAGTAACAGGTATATCAAACTTATTTGCTAATTATTAAGAAAATATTACAAATTAATTTATTGATAAATTACACAGAAATCGATTTATGTTTATAGCCAAAAATAGCGGTTATGATTACGTTGCTGCAATTTTTAAGCTTCTTGTGGCTTTAAACAAAGCAAGCAAATAGGGTGTAGCTAATATCTAAGAATAGGTGTAGAGTGGCCTTACTAATTCTGTAGAGGAAACAGATACAGGGCGGTTCAAATAATATCACGAAAGGAAACTAGCATAGAATGGCTAAAAGGAAATCATAAGTGGATAAACTATCGTATTTTGTCTAGAATTGTATAATTTTTTTAATATTACCTGTTTTAACTTTCCTAAAAGCGTTCCTACCTACTTTACATACAATATTAAAAAATAGTAACGCATAACTGTTTATAGAAAGCTGAAACGATTTAAAAATATATTTCATATCAATCAGGTTAGTTTACACATTTTTTTATGTACATTTTTCAAAATGGCCCAAATAATTTTTATAAAACAAAAATAAATTAGTTTTAATAACAATTAGTAACATATCCACGTACCAATTTTATTAAATATTTAGTATTTGGTGACTTTAAAATGACACGCAGCTAAGCCATACGAAAGCAATCTGTTTTACTGAATTATTTTCTATTGCATCTGTCTAACAGTAGTTTTAAAAAGGTAACAACTGGCAACGCTGACAGTGCACTGATTTGCTATTTTTTTAAGAAAATATTACCGAAACATTTCTTAATAAATTGCCGGTAAGTCGATTTAAATTTATAATAATTGAAAAAAAGAGACTATAATTACTTTATAGGTCCTTTTTAAGGTTTTTATGGGATTAAACTGGTAAAATGAACTAATTGCGCTGCTTGCGCCCCCGCCGACTTTTTGGAACATCTTTCTTAATTACGCAGCAATCACGTAACCCGCCCTCCGTCCCGAATAAATTCGACTCGAAAACTATTGGAATCGCACTGGTGTCGGGGCCCTTAATAACGTAAATACCTTAAACACGATTAGGGCAGGCGGGGCGGCGGGGGCGGGGGGTCGATTTACATATAGGCGGCCATGGGCGAACGGCAAGGCATGTTCTGCGATGGCAGTGGCATATACATATTACATTAATCGAAGGGCCGGGGGTATCCGAAAGGGTTGCAGGTCCAGCAGCACGTGCGTGTTAACCACACTCTAGCATCTCCCACGCAACCCTTGTAAGGAAACAACACAACTACTATATCTAGCTTTCGGTGTCCTTACGTGGCCGGGCGGTTTTGCACCACGGTCGGGCCCGGAGGGCATTACTTATTTATTTCCTCGAGAAATCATTCAAATGCGGGCGGGCGAGCCGCGGGGGTGGATGTACGTACATGCGGAAGTGGAGGATGAATTTTAATAGACCGGTGAACACTTCGTCGGTAAATAAGGGAAGAAACACGAAGAAAATTATCGAAAATCTTCACATTTACAGTTACGCTTGTAGATAAATCGGGCAGAGGCAACGCCACTAATAATTGTAAAAACAAAATATCAGAACCGTTTTCCTACTTCCGGTGGTCCACAAAGATTTGATTACGAAGGAAAAACATTCTTTAAATCTTGAAAACGTACTGCTAAGTATTTGTCGTATAAACCAATTCAAATTAGAACTGTTTCAAACTTGAACAGAAACTAATTTGAAAATTGACCATTGGTTCTAAACTTTAGTTACTGTAATTGATCTTTGACTGATTTATATTAATGCTAACAATTATAATAACCAATTCCCTACATTTCGTATTCCTCGATGATCTAATTAACACCCCTAATAAATTCAAATTGGCACGAAGGGAAATACATTCTTCAAATCTTGAAATCTCACAATAAACTATTTGTTATACAAATCAATCCAAATCAGTACTGTTGAAAACTGGAGCAGTACTAGTCCGATAATTGCATTTGATCCTTAATTTTCGGTCATTGGCTTTTGACTTTTCCCCACCCGTCGCTGATATTTAATCATTTATCTCATGTAATTGATATTTGACTTTATAGTTTTGCTTAGTAGATATAACACAGGTAATAATGGTAGCAATTATAACGACAGATCAGAACCAATTCTCAACTTTCCATATCTCTCAATGATCTTATTAAGACCCCTAACAAATTCAAATTGTCACGAAGGGAATACATTCATATCATGAAATCGCATAGCAATTTGTCATATAAATCAGTTCAAATCAGGATTGGTTAAAACTGGAGGAGTAACTAATAATTAACTTTGATGTTTAACTTTTCGACCTTTTATCGTCCATCAGTAACCTTTACGTAATTGAACTTTGCAAATTTGTATGCATTAGACATTTGGTCTTTGATCTTTGACCTCCACCTATTAGCCTTCGGTCTCAAGTCACTGACATCTGATCTCTGGTTAGGTACTGATCTTATTAAGACCCCTAACAAATTCAAATTGTCACGAAGGGAATACATTCTTCATATCATGAAATCGCATAACAATTTGTCATATAAATCAGTTCAAATCAGGATTGGTGAAAATTGGAGCAGTAACTAATAATTAACTTTTGATGTTTAACTTTTCGACCTTTTACCGTCCATCAGTAACCTTTAAGTAATTGAACTTTGCAAATTTGCATGCATTGGATCTGGTTTTTGATCTTTGACCTCCGCCTATTAGCCTTTGGTCTCAAGTCACTGACATCAGATCTCTGGTTACTGATCTTATTAAGACCACTAACAAATTCAAATTGGCACGAAGGGAACACATTCTTTATATCTTGAAATCTCAAAACTATTTCTCATATAAATCAATTCAAATAAGGATTGGTGAAAACTGAAGCAGTAACTAGCTAGTCCTATAATTAACTTTTGATGTTTAACTTTTCAACTTTTTACCGGCCATCAATAACATTTACACAATTGAACTTTTCAAATTTGCATGCATTGGACATCTTGTCTTTGATCTTCGACCTCCACCTATTAGCCTCAACTCTCAACACACTAACATTTGATCTCTGGTTAATGATCTCTCATCTTTCTTTTTTGATATCCACTACTGGTCTCAATAGCCATTGACCTTTAAGTTCCAGTCACTGATCTTTCAAATCCGGTCATTGATCATTAACCTTAAGCCTTTATCTTGACTTTTGGCTTTTATCCTTTGAACTTCCAAAGGATATTTATGTATTCGGAAACTACTTTGACAATTTTTGTTTTATTTAAAGCCATTTTGATCCAAGTTCAAAGTTTTCCGGCTATTTCAACGAGGGATTCGAAATATTTTGATGCAGTTGGAAGTATTTAGGGTATTTTTAAATTTCAGAGGTATTTGCACGTATCTTACTTTTTTTTTCAATATTTCGAGATGATTGTTAGCTTGCCCCTTTATCTTTGGTTAGGCCCGTGCTTAGGTTAGGTTTAATACATTCAAGATCCATCAAAACAGCAGTAAAACATGTTAAAGCATAGATCGACATAAATAAATTTGCGTCTCTAACTATACGGTTTTTTTTGTTCATAACTACATCTGCAATATACATTTTAGTCACGGCACACTGTATACATGTTTAATGCCACTGAAATCTATACCATTGTTCTATTTCTTCACCAACAGGCATATCATGACGTCATGGGCAGTGTTGAGGCCTCGAACAGCCTCAGCATTTAACTTAACTACCCTGTTATTTTGTATTTCTTGCCCCAGTTGATCTTACCCTTTTATTTTTCCCAGGTTCCTGTAAAAACTAATTATAATTTGTAGTTCCCTCACTGTGAGGATCTACTAGAGAATAAATACGTGTGTAATAAATACCTTGTTGATAAAATAATACCAGGCGAACTCATTAAAATTTATTCGTTATTTTCCCGGGAGCGAACTTATTAGCATAAAGTGAATGAATCATAGCATGTACATCCATCCACCTACATTAATTAGGTACCCTACACATTCGATCGAGAGGCTGAATTCCGGATGGAGCGAATGCCCTTATGAAGCTTGTCAGAATAGAAAATTATTAATATTACTTAAGATGAGATGAAAAATTTATATGTCGAGCAAAATAAGGAAAATAACTTGTGATAGAGAGCGATATATATCTGACAGACATATATTATTAATCTATTGTAATGCATTCTTTCGAAGTACACAAATAGGTTTGCGTCTGAGACAGCTCCGCCCACAAATGCGTCTGGACAGGGCAAAAGAAACGCTGGAGAAGTGTATTTGTAAATCTACGTTCGAGAGGATTGGATCGAGTATTCAGGGCTGTATTGTTTCCAAAACTACTGCCCCGTGGATTTTACAAAATTGACAAGTAAATGTTAACAGGGCAGTCAACTGTCAAGGAATTTAAAAAGGTACAAGACCGAGCTGCTATTACGACCAGAATAAGCAAGAGAACAAAATATTGCCAAGAAAATGAATGTAATTTTTTAACAAACAAGAAACGGCGAAAATCAGCTCTCAAGACTGACTTAGATGATTTCGATATGGCTCTCCTTTACAAAGGCGAGAAAACGGTAATCACCATTAAAATGATTCACCAAAATGTTGGCCAAGATAATAATTATTCAGGTTCGCTAGAAAGCAATAAAAGACTTCTTAAGAAAATGGAATTTCGAAATGAATGGGTCAGGACTAGATCAACCCAAAACTTTTTATGGAGAAACCCCAAATCCAGTTGCAGGGACTACATTTCTTAAGAAGCATGAAGTCTTATAGATAAAAAATAGTAAGCTAGTCATTTTCATGGAAGAGACATATTCATTCTTCTCATACGCATAAGAGTGGATTGAATGGTGACTATCATAAAGATATGAACTTTGAAATTTGTAAAAAGTGATTACAGGAGAAACTTTTTCCCAATTTAGATCAAAGAAGTGTGATCCTTACCATAATGTTCAAATTGAAAAAGGTCCTTAATGCGTTCGCGTAAAGAAAAATTGAAACAGTGGCTAACATACCCAAGCGTACCTTATACAGATGACATATTGAAGCCTGTTTTGTACAATTTAATTAAAATAAAAAAACTGACATATATTTTTATAACAGACAATTTTAAATAAACACCGACGTGGTTCTTTACTCTCTCCAATTTACCATCCAGATTTAAACCCCATCGAATTAGTTTAGGTTGCTTTATACCAAAACTTAACAGAACGTTATTCAAGTTTAGGCTAATTTTTTCAAATACAAGAAGAATTTGGCTCTTCTAGGAACTTTTAAAGCAAGCAAACTCAATAATATCTGAATGTGATGGACAAAGTAGTTTTAATTTACAATACCCGACTATTTTTTTAAAATTTTTCTCGCCATTACACGCAATTACCACGCATTTTGCAGGAGTAGACCTAGGATGACGTCACACCGTGCAACAATACCCGAAAAAAACTACAGGAAGTTGGAAGAAGCGCTCGCACGTGCAACATCTTGTAAATCTCGCTGACCGTGGTGGAAAGAGCCGTCTAGGACATCCGGCGAGAGGCTGTTGGGGGGCGGGCGGGGGTGGCCAAGTCCGCCGCCCCGACCACTAATAGTACAGCACACACGCACACCGACATCTGGAATAGAATCAATAATTCACATTACAGTCCGAACAATAGCTACATTTGCACACACATTATACATTCATATGTACAGTCCGGTACAGCTACCCCCGAATTTATACCGGGGATCTTGGGATGTACCCGATAAATTTTACAATGTTTCGACCAGGACGTTTTCTAATTTCTTTTTGTTTAAATTATTTATTGTTACTAATTATTGTTAGGAATCATTTTAAAATATTACTTTTGTATAGAGTGAACCAGTGACACTGTCAGCTAGCTTGATTTTCGAAAAAAAAATATTGAAACATGAAAATGGGTTTATAATAAAGATATATCCAAACAAGAATTTAAGTTTTTTAATAACCTACAGGACTATCAGAAGAAACGTTTATAAAATTATTGATACATCTACGACAGTAATCATAGGAGATTAATTCTTCTTCTTATTCTTCTTCTTAACCTGTGATTAGGTTCTATTCACGTCCTGTAGCACCGCGGCCTTATCAAGCCTTTTATGCCTCCCACTGTTCAAACCTATCCAGAAAGTAGTTTTGTTTGTCCTTTTTACAAAGTTCAAAAGCTTTTCTCAGCTCCTTAGGTTCCAGAAAGCGGTTTCCCACGAGCTTCATTCTGTTACGTGCAAATCTTGGGCACTAGCTAGTTAAGATGTTTCTTAAAGTGATAGTGTCTCGTTATATGTCTCGTCATTTTCCTGAGTGGAACACTCCATAAGTTTCTTCGCATGGCTTTGCCCTAATCTCGAACACCAGTATTTCCTATGTTCTGATTCAGTCCATTTGCCCAGAACCCCCCTTACCACACCGGGTGATGTGCCACAGAAGGACTTCGGACCAATGAACTCTGTTCCAGATCCCTTCCTAGCAAGTTCATCAGTTTTCTCATTTCCATCAATGCCTTTGTGTCCCGGCGCCCAACACAATCCAACTGTATTAATGGTTGTCAATTCAATCAGCATTTGTAAACATTCCCACACAAGTTTTAAAGTTAGCTTGTGTATATCTAAAGCCTTAATTGCTGCTTGACTGTCGGAGAATATGTAAATTAGTTTATGTTTATAACCTCTACGTACATTCTCTGCTATCACGCCATTATCGCGAAGATTTCTGCTTAAAATACAGTGGGAGACCTCCCCAGACTGTAGTTTGCATTCCATATGGAGCCGTCTGTAAACCATACCAGGCTCCATCTTTCCAAGGTATCATACTTTTCCTCCCGTTTGCTCTGTTTCTCTATTGGAGTCTCAAATTGCTTGTGGAAGTGAATCAAAGGAGATTAGTAATATCAAAAAGGTCCCAAAGAATAAAGACCTTCTGGAGGTGGTCAAAACTAAAGGTTTAAAGTCTTTATAAAAAAATCTTCAATATTTTTTTATTTGAAAATACATTGCCTTGATAGATAATTCTAATTACAGGACAAGACATACAAAAAAAATACATAAAATGATTATATCTACTATAAAATAAAACACAATCATAAATCAAGGAGTGACTGAAATTCCCCATGATTTAGACACGGTAAAAGTAGGTGAATGATGCATTACATCGACATGTGGAGTAGGTGACAAATGTAAACAGCTTGAAGACATTTGTGTATAATCGAATAATAACGGGCCAAGAACTGAACCTTGAGGTACTCCTGAAGTACAATTGCAGTCGATGTATAACCACGACACTGAACTTTCAATGACCTTTTAGATAGATAAGATCCAAAAATTTTAAAATATGTATCAACATATCAAAACTTGATAATTTACAAAGATCCAATCTGTTAAAAGCTTTTGACAGATCTATGTAAATTACATCAACAAAGTTGCAATAGACCTGTAGTTTTCAATAAAATTTTTGTCATCTTTGTAAAATATAGGGCAGATATTGATGTTTGAAGTGCCATATTAAAAATATTTGTCAAGGGTGAAAAGTATTGCACAAAATTGTATTTAATTTCGTTTGCGAAAAACGACCCATTTATCAGTTGTTATTGTTGTTCTTAGTGTCATAAAAACAATTTATGAATTTTTTTTGCAGAAAATATAATATAATCATGAACAGTTAAAAAAAGCCGGTAGTGTAGGCTTATTTAATTTTCTGAAAAATAGTAAACCCTAACAAATATAAAATTGCTACGCCAATGCTTTTATGGTATTTAACATTATTATATTTTTCGGTGAGACAAATAATTTTGGAGTCGTAATATCGCAGACTTACCTTAAATAAAAAAAATAATCTCAAACATTACTTTTTCTGAATTGAGCAGTGTATACGCGACGCTTTGATCGCCGCCCCAAATCTATTAACTGCCGGTCAGCTGCGGCCCGATCGTCCACCGCCTCCTCAGTTTTTATTGTCGTGGTCAGTTTTAATGGATCCTCTCCGTAAAAATCGAGGCTGGTCAGGACTTTTATCGCCGCAACCTCCTGCTAAACGACCAGCAGGAATGAATGGGGGCGGAGGCGGCGACGTCCGATATTGCCCCGCTACAAGCTCCTATCTGAAAAAAAAATACGCGTATATTTTAGTTATTTAGAAAAAAGTAAACGTCCAAATTTAATTGTTTTGTAATAATAGGGCACGTAATAGTAATATTTGTTTGTAATATTAATATTTCTTGCAAATCAAAAGAATTGAGCTATTAAGGACTTGTGTGGCAGAAGGAGCGGTGTATTACAAATACTTGAATGTAGTAATACTGATTTCATAAAGAAACGAATAATAGAAAAACGTTTGAAACATATTAAGGAACAATATATTTATCATACTGTTTAGTAGAACTAATTTCTAAGAAAAAATTTTATGAAAAAAAATAAATGACACAAATATATTTCGAAAGTTGTATTATTATTATTATTAATTCTGTTCCCCGAGTATCAAAGAGACATTGTAGTTAACAGAAACGGAAAAGACTTTTTTATTCTAGAACAAAACTGTATTTTTCGTTTTATTTGGACAAATTGCTTTAATTATATAACTACTTATTTCTGAAAAAAATGACACAAATATATTTCGAAAGTTGTATTATTATTATTATTAATTCTGTTCCCCGAGTGTCAAAGAGACACTGTAGTTAACAGAAACGGAAAAGACTTTTTTATTCTAGAACAAAACAGTATTTTTCGTTTTATTTGGACAAATTGCTTTAATTATATAACTACTTATTTCTGAAAATTGTATTATTTTAATTTAGTAGATTTTACACTCGAAACTTAACTATTATCTCCTTTGTTTGAAAATTGGAAATTCAGTTTTCCAATATAGTAGATCAAGTTTATTCCTTAAACTGTTTTGAGGTTCCAATTATAAAGCAGGAGTTAATTTTTAATGGATTTTCGATGCTGACAGAGCAACTGAATCAGAAATTTCAACCATTGAAGATATATTATTTGAAGAGCGTTTGAAACAATGGCCCATATAGCCTTTTGGGTGGAGCAATTTCAAATATTTAGTGATTTCCCTTAGGGCGTTTGTTATTTTATTAACATTGATTGATAGTTAGTTGTTCCTATTTAAATCATTAAAAATAACTATTTATTATTTGAGATGAAAGAATTCACATTAACTCCGCCATAAATTATTGAATCAGTGAAGCAAATAGGGTGTAATTTATTACCAGAAAAATCGAAGAAGATATATCAGTAAACATATAAAAAATGTATTGATTACCGGACTGACAATGAGAATAACATTGTCTTTTTCAGAAAATGTGCTACTGGTATATTTTTCTGAATATGTTGACCTATGACCTGTATGTATGTATCAAAAGTATGACCTTGCTCTTTCCAAATCCGCAATAAAAAATAGGGGTTCCCATTTAAAAAACTTAACTTGACTTTCAAATGACCTTGAAGATCAAAGTCAAGGTCAAATCCAAGGTCACCATCAGATAGCCAGGGAAAAATCCTTACACTTTTGTCTGAAACATTTTTTCCCAAAATGCATTCTTGGAAAATTCTGCCGTAACGGGACTTTTGGAAATCGACCCACATTTGACCTTGAAAGTCATTGTCAAAGTCATGGCCAAACCATATTTGGACGTAAAATTTCCTGCTCTTTCGAAATCCGCAATAAAAAATAGGGGTTCCCATTTGAAAAATCAATTTTGACCTTGAAATGATCTTGAAGGTCTAGGTCAAGGTCGAATACAAGGCGCCATTAAATAGCCAGAAAAAATCCTAAAACTTTTGTATTTATAATTTTTCAAGAAAATGCACTCCTGACGAGTTATTCAGGGGTTTCCATACTTCTGTGCCACCCTGTATATAGGGCATGCCTTGCATCGCGCATCTGCAACTCTCTTGGCCAATGCTGGAGGGGATATTACAACACATAAACGCCACGGTGGATTAATACTGCTAAAAAGATACAAAGGGTGCAGATTTCTGAAGCAAGCACAAGCAATGGGGCAACCTGTTCTATAAATTTACCACAATCACAAAGTGATTCCAATAATCCTTTGGCATCAAATTACGACTTTAACATAAATATTAATGTTAATATTAATAAGTGTGTAAATTGTAAGTTTGTAGCATTTTAGGTTAGGTTAGGTTAGCACATTATTCCTTTAAAACCAAAGAAATTATAGTATCATTATATACAAGTGTTGGATAAAATAATTATTGTCATTTTGGATTCAATAGTTCATGAACCATCTACTAGTGAATCCTTTACAGGCTGTTCTAATTTCACTATGTTTATAATAAATAAAATTACTCAATTTACCGGCAGTAATAGTACATTATACTATAAGGGAGAGAGATGCGTTATTTTGGCAGAGGTGCAATTTGAAACCCGAGTGCTACAATGCACCTATTTTTTCCACGGTCTCATTAACTTAAAAACACATATTTTGTCATTATGAAGTAAGTAGCACCAGAATTATTGTATTCGGATTTGAGCATTTATTTAGTAGTCGTTGAGTTATTGTCATAACTACAAAATAAACAAACAAAAAGAATTGTCAAATTAAGGTGCTAGTTTGGTTTAGTTTAAAGTTTGTTTAGTGCACAATGAATAATTGTGAGTCGGAAGAGATTGTGGAGGCTGCAAATATTGCAATAAGCAATTTGCTGCCTACGAAGTCAAGATCTTTATACGATATAGCCTACAATCGGTTCAAAAAGTGGTGCGCCGAGAAAAATGTTCAAGTATACAGCGAGAATGTTTTGTTGGCATACTTCAGTGAAAATGCAAAGAATTACAAGTCTTCCACATTATGGGCGCAATATTCTATGGTTAAGTCATGCTTGATAATTTACGACAACATAGATATAAGCAAATTCCCCAAGCTGATCGCATTTTTGAAAAGAACCGGTGACGGATATCAAGCGAAAAAATCGAAAATATTGACAAAGGGTGAAATCGACCGTTTTCTATCAAGTGCAGATGACAAAGAATTCTTAATGATTAAGGTAAGATTACTTTTGTTGTTAGGTATTTCAATTATTAAGTATTTTGATTTTTTATAGGTTGGATTAATTCTGGGGATTGCCGGAGCTTGTCGAACTGATGAACTAGTCAATTTAACTGTAGATGATATTGAGGATGTAGGCTCTTCCTTGATTGTAAAAATTCCAAACACTAAGACAAAGATTCCACGAACCTTTGTGGTTACCGATGTGGGAAATATGCTTGAATTGTTTCGAAAATACCTGTCCCTTCGTCCTCCCCACGTCAAGCATAAGCGCCTTTTTTTGTACTACAAAGCAGGAAAATGTAGTTCGCAGCCAGTTGGCAAGAATACCATGGGAAAAATTCCGAGTGTAGTAGCTTCGTATTTAAAATTACCTGATGCTGCATGTTATACTGGTCACTGCTTACGAAGATCTTCAGCGACATTACTGGCAGATGCTGGTGTGGATATCACGACAATAAAGCGTCATGCTGGTTGGAAATCAACGACAGTCGCTGAGGGTTATGTCGAGAACTCCATTGAAAATAAGACCAAAATTGCTAATCAGGTTTTAGTAGGTACCACTACTAGCGCAATCACAAAAACTGTAAATGTAAGCGAAAGTAATATTCCTTCTAATATTAATTTTGAAAATTGTACAAATGTAACATTTAATTTAAATGTCAATAAATAATTTCAATGTTATCTTTTTTTTGCATGAAAAACGTTCTCCATAATGTAAACTCCCTTGGGAGCATTATACTCCCTTGGGAATAATCGACTACTTCTGTTTTAATTTTGATGTCATAGAAACTGATTTCTACTCCCGACCGTGGAAAAAACTGATTCTAATACCTATGCAGTAAATGTGACACTTTAGTGCCTGACAGCTGTCACTGAAACTACGCTGTTAATGTCAATCGGAGAAAAATGCAGTTTTATCAGCCTAAAAACAACCTTAAACAACCTAAAAAAATCCGCATAATTAATAAAGTTTCTACAGGGTGACTTGAAAACAAATTAGTTACACTGCATAAAACACTCTTTATGATGCAATTTTTCCGTTGATATGGAACATATCCTTGATTTATAGCGTTACTTAGCTACCCTACACTACCCCTATTCTCCTTCTCCATCGGCCAAACCGACTGAAAAAATAATCAGGAACAGCACCCGCTCTAAATAAGGCTTAAATCGCGTTTAAAAGAGTTCAGCAAATGGGAATATATGATTCAATTAGCAGTGGCTCGATGGACGGGGGGATCGCGGTGGATTAGTGAACTGTTTAAATTAGGGATGATCGCTCCTGCAGACCTAATCCGACCTCCAGCCCTTGTAGTTTTACTTTATCCGCCACTTTTTGGCGGCGAAGGTGAAAGGGAGCTCTGGATGAGAAGAGACTCGTTGGAATCCGCGAATGTACCGGAAATTAAAGGAGCTGGAGGTGTTGCGAGTTGATACGGCGTATGTAGATTTTAATATACGTAGTTCTGTGCTTTTTAGGCGCTTTGGAACTGCCGTCGGTTGTCAAAATGAACGGAGAGTCGTATTTTCACATCTACTCTTCTCAATCTTGTGATAGAAGAAGCGTTCGTTTATTTATTAAAAATATCCAACAGACAAAAAACGGAATAAGTTCAAATAAAAACATATATTAATAAAACCAGGAGGGAAAAGTATTATCACGAATAATACAGGGTGTATTTAAATAACTCCGAAAAATGTAAGAGGTGATTCTCTGAAATTAATCTTCGGTATAAAATTTTTTGAAAAAATTCTCCCTTGAAAAGTTACGCTCCTCCAAAAATTAAAAAAAAATGTTTTTCTTTGTTATCTTACATGTATATTAAGCTAAAGAAACCAAACTTGGTGAAGATTATCAGTCAAAAAAACTCCATTTTTGAAATTTTTTCAACCCTGAGCTATTTTTGTAAGGGGCTGAAATAATCAACACGTATGACATTTTTCTTGTAATTTTCTAGCTAATCTTTTTAAAATTGCATTGCAATACATTTATATTTTTTTGTCATAAATATTTTAGACTTTTTAAAAATATTTTTTAAAAGGAAAATTTTTTATCGAAAATAAATTATAAGAAAAAGTGTGATAGGGGTTGATTATTTCAACCCCTTATACAAAATACTTCAGGGTTGAAAAAATTTCGAAAAGTGTAGTTTTTTTTGACAGATAATGTCCACCAAGTTTGATTTCTTTAGCTTGATATACATACATGGAAGATAAAAAAGAAAATCAATTTTTTTTTTAATTTTTGGAGGGGCATGACTTTCTAGGGGAGAGTTTTTTTAAAAACATTTATTCCAAAGACCCCTATTAATTTTCATCATTACATTTTCTCGGTGTTATTTAAATATACCCCGTATATAAAGCAATTGCACAATCCGCCGTTTTGGATTTAAGAAATTCCAAATTAAAACCTTATATTCGTGATTGGCGACTTTGAAAAACCACGGAGTAACAAGTTACAGCCATCATCTTAAAATTTTTCTTGCTTTTCCGATTTTTACACCCGCCATATTCGATCCATTATCTTTTATTCAGGAATTTTCCGATTCAGCCTTCAGATTCGTAATCAGCGACTCCAAAAACTCGCGGTAACAAAATTCAGGCAAGAAGGGGATAAGTGGGATCCTGGTCTGTAAGTGGTTTCCAATTCTTGCAATGTAATATTGCATCTTTTTTATAATTTGTTTGTGGCTGTAAACATGCATAGTTATTGAATTTTCGAAAACGAAAGAGTTACACTAACCAAATTTGGACAGGACATAGCTAATACAATGCGAAACATTGCCTTACTGCTAAAAATGTTGTCACCGCTGTTCTTGGTGGTGAAAATTGGAAATATTTGAAATTATTCAATTATCGTGACTGAAAACATATATTGAATTTTCGAAGCCGAGAGGGATGCACTAACCAAATTGGACAGGACATAGCTAATACAATGCGATACATCGCCTTACTGTTGAAAATGTTGTCACCGTCGTTCTTGGTGGTGAAAATTCGAAATAATTAAAATTATTCAATTTTCGTGTCTGAAAACATACTTATTGCTATTTTGCAACATCGGTAATAAATTTAAACTTTGTTAACTTACAGTATACTGTGCAAAATTCAATTCTAAAACTTTTTTCCTCTTCAATATTCTTCCAAAATGATAGGTTCCAAGATATAAGTAAAAAACTCAGATAAAATAGGGGTTTTTAAACAATTTTTAAACATTTTCGCAATTTTGAAAATGTTCCGGACCTAGCTCAGTTCTAGGTATCTACACTTTTAGTATACGAGTTGTTTTGAAGGTAATCCAGAAAAATTTGCTTGACCCCTCTCATATCTATCTCAAAACAGATCCGTCTTGGTCTAGAGAACATAGCTAATACAATACCAAACATTGCCTTACTGTTAAAATTGTTGCTACCGTCGTTCTTGGTGGTGAAAATTGGCCTTACAGCAAAAAGTGATGTCACGTAACAAATGTTTATCTTATCTTAGGTGTGGAATTAACCAGCTCGTATGGGTGGATGTGAATTTAATTTGCATATATTTGTTTCCAACGCTTAAAGTATTATTTCCAAATGTTTTCCCAAAATATTTTCAAATTGATGTTTTTCATTATAACCTTATCCTCACTAGTTCATCTTTTTTAAGGTATATTTTACCGTTTTACTAAAAAATGCCTTGGTAAATCGGTTTTTGGACATAAAAAATACACAAGATCTATATACTCATGACTTTAGTACAGAACTTTTTTTGTGAGGTTGTATAATCTATACGTACCTACCTGTATCTTCCAACTATTTTCTTATATTGTTATAATTGTTCCACGACATTGTTCCCTTCAGATAAATCACTTTTCATTACTTTTCTAGCTTATTTGCTAGTGCGAGAGGCGTGTTTATGGTTTTAGTGTTAGGTAATTGTTGATGGGAGACGATTGCAGAGGAATTTCTAGTTTAACCACACTCCTATCTTGATAATACACAACTGGAGTACACACAGAAGAACTCGCAACACCTTCTAGTTAACGTCTCGTTATGATATATAACTTAATTAGCTTTGGTCGTTTATTGCTTGCTAATTTATTTGGAATTTGTATCGAACTGTCAGCAATAAATACAAAATTTGACGGCGTTTCTTAGATTTCGTGTTATTTAGTTAAAAAATTTTAATGATTCTTTAAATACTCTATTTTAACTACAGCAATTACTACGGCCGATTGCGATGCAAGTTGAGGAATTAAAAATAATGAACGTGAAGTCTGTCTAAATAATTTAGGCTCTTATAAGTTGAACTCGTTTCGTTGGCAAACGAGGCACAAAGAATTGATTCAGTCGAGGAAGGCGTTGTTTTTTATTTTTGACGCTTTTTCGCCACTAATTGTAGGCCGTGGACGAAAATAATGGTCCAGCGAAAATATGTATTTTCTAAGGAAAAAGAAAAACAGAAAAAGCACATTATCAAATCTTTCTGTACAAAGGTGGTTAAATATATTTGTCTCCTTTTGAATACTAGCAAAGAGCAGATTTTCGTAAAATAGTTTTGTGTGTTTTTGTATGATAATTCGATATACCCAGGTACCAAACAAACTTCATACGAAAAACGGATATCTTGGAACTATATCTTGTTCTGAAGCTCCAGTTATGGCATAAGAATTATTTGTCGACGAATTACCGAGTACTGATGCTGACATGGCAACTGAATTAGAAACTTTAACCACTTCTGGTTTATTTAAAACTAAATGTATACCCTTTGATTTGACTAGGGCATTCGATGTAGTTCATCATACATTTTAGTTAAGCAAGTTAGGAAGGTATGGCATAAGAGGTACTGCGCTGAACTGGTTTAATAGTTATTTACAAGGAAGAACTGAAGAAGTTCTTTTAAATGTCACTGGTATTCAATTTTTTTCACAACCAAGGCATATCCAATTAGGTGTCCCTCAAGGGAGCATTTTATAACATTGAAATGATTGCTAATTCAAAAAGATTTGTAACTTTGTTCGCAGATAACACTTCTGTGGCGGTTAAATCGGAATCTGTTGATGCACTTAGTGGCCTTGCATCAAGTGTTGTGATTATTATGCAGAATTATTGTAAAAATAATCATTTAGCTTTAAATGGCACAAAAACTGATCTGATGTGTTCAGTACTAAAGAAATAGATCGTAGTATATTAGTCAAATTTAACAATAAAACTATTCTACAAAATATTACAGCAAAATTTTTTGAAGTTCTATTGGATCCTATCAATATGATTATTAAATAACAGTTTTTCATCAAATACAACGCCCAGGTCTCGAAATGTTTTCGGTCTTGACAAAACGTCATTATCAATGCTGTAATTAAACATAATGCGATTGAACTTGTTGGAGAAAGACATGACATTACATTTTTCCATATTTAACATTAGCCTGTTATTGTAACACCAAAGTTTTATAATAAGGTTTCGTTGAAGCTGAATACAGTCATTAATGTTGCGAACTGAGCTGTATATTTTCTCATCACCGGCATAAAGAAGAAAATTTACGTCTAAGTTGCTAACTAAATCGTTAATAATGGTAAATAATAAATGTAAAGGTCCAAGAATGGAACCTTGAGGAACTCCTAATGTAGCGACATACTATATACTGTTTTCTGTTGTCTAAATAAGATCTGAAGAAATTCATTAAGGCCCCTGATATGCCAAACATATCAAGCTTCTGGAGTAAATTTGAGTGATCAAATAAATCAATAAATTGCGTAATACTGATCAAGTTAGTGACACTAGAACGTCCTTTCATAAAACCATGCTGACAGGGTGTTATCATATTAGAGATGTTATAATAAATATGGCTATGAAGTAATATTTCAAAAACTTTACAAAAATCACAATGGAGAGAGGACGAAAATTAGTAATGTTAAATTTATTACCCTTTTTAAAAATCGGACCCACTTTTGTACGCTTCCACAAATAAAGGAACCGACACTCAGTTAGGCATAAGTTGAATAATTCTTTCAAGGGACGAGAAAAAATCTGAGCAGAGTCTCTTATCAGAAACGTGGGAACACTATCCGGACCAGTAGTTATTTTGGGTTATTATGTTTATTAAATTATTTAATAAGTTACCAATGCATATTAAACAGATAAATACTTGTGCTCTCTTTCGTAACAAAGTAAAATGAGTTCTCTTGCAGAATCCCTACTATAGTGTTGATGAGTATATGTGTTGTGACTTTAATGAGTCTGCTTTTTATTTTTTTATTGTAATTTTTATTCTATGTTATGTAATTATGTTCTATATCTTGTCATTGGTCCATATTTTGTAGTTTGCCCTTCCTTCCAATTATTATCTGTTTTTTTTTACTTGTGCTGATTATACCGGATGATTCAGTTTGACATTTGCGGCCTCGTATCCCTTTTATTTTAACAAACCCTATATATTTTTAAATCGCCGCTCAAACTCTATCAAATGACTTTATTAGATCGTCTCCATGGTAACATATGTCAAAATTGTCAACTGTCTTTTTTTTCAAAAGGAATACTATATATTTTTTTATCAATTCTGGAAGATATTTATAAAATATTATAAAAACAGCAAAAATTATGAACCTTACTTTCAGTAGCTTTATATTCTGAAAAATGATAGCCAGCTGCGGAAACAACTGAACTATGACATTTCTAAATAACGGTTTGTCAAAATAATTAACATTTTATACCTACCTATTCTATCTATAATTCTACAACATGAATACTTACTGTAGCCAAGAAAAACTAGATATAATTTTAATTTATGGAGAGTGCCGAAAGAACGCTAAGGCTGTAGGTATTTATACCAACATCGTTTTCCCCAGAGACAAACTTCCATCAGCTAAAATTTTCGTAAAGTTAGTCAGGAATTTGGGGGCAGATGGAAGTTTTCAAAAGAAAAGAAAAGAAGAGTTTGTAAACCCAGAATGGCAAGAGATGAGGAACATTCGATAAAGATGTTAAATGGCGTGCTAGGTCTCTGGATATCACTTCTATAGATTTATTTCTTTGGCCATACCTATTGAATGATATTGACGACCTTAAAAACAGAATAAGAGTAGAATGTCGGAGATTAAATGAAGAAACACTAGAATGTGATTGTAGAGAGGGAGTGATAAACAGAGCTATTCTGTGTTTGGAAGCAAATGGAGGTCATTTTGAACATTTGAAATAAGTATTGTTTTAAATTGTTATATTATTATCGTATTAAAAATAAAATATATTACTTTAAAAAACATAATAACTTGTTTCCGCAGCTGGCTATCATTTTTCAGAATAAAGCTACGAAGTTAAAGCTTCGTCTTTTTGCTGTTTTTCTAGCAATATTTCTAATGAAACTATAGACTTCCTTACATAGCTGAACGCAGGAAGCATATATCTTCCAGAATGGATAAAAAATAAACTAGTGGAAAAAATTAAGGGATCAAAAAAAAATCTAAATTTTCGGCGATTTTTCAAATGGCTGTATCTTTGATAAAAATGGTCATATTGGAGTAAGAAAAAGCAATTTGCAGCTTGAAGTTTCTAATTTTTGGATCTTGCAAAAAAATATTTTCAAGTAACACGTATCGCGCAATCTTAAGGAATATCCTAAAAAAATTTTTTCGAAATTTTTTTCGATCTTATTTTTGGTGTACGGACTTGAAAAAAATTTTCAAACGCTTTTCGCACATGTGTAAAAAAGTAAATTTTTTTTTTCATAATTTCAAACGCTTTCTACGATAAGAATGTAAAAAAAAATCAGGAAAAAATGTTTTTTTCATTTTTTTACAGATTATGAGCATTTAAAGGCAAAAAACGTGATCCTTTGAAACTCTTTAGGGCTTTTAGGGGTACAATGACCTGTAAAAGGCACACTTAACATTAGCCATTTTCCCAATATTCTCAATGTGGCACGTGATTTTCTAGAAGATCCCTAAAAGTCCTATTTTTTACGATTTTTCAGTCATGTTAAGAATAAAAACAATTTTTTTTTATAAAAAACCGTGCCAGGACCTTGTAGCAAATTCATTCAAGCTTCTGAAACCCACCGTCGATTTTCTATGCAACCATTGGTTTCTGAGATATCGATGAACAAAGAGAAAATTATCCATTTTCATTCAAAGTCCGATAGCTCAGCGAGAAATGGTCGTATCGAAACAAAAAAAAAAAAGAAATTGAAACTAAATGAACAACCTATCTAATCCATAAGATGGTTAAGTTGGAAAAATTTTTTTCAAGTCCGTACACCAAAAATAAGATAGAAAAAAATGTCGAAATTATTTTTTTTTCATAATATTCATTAAGATTGCGCGATACGTGTTGAAAAAATTTTTTTGCAAGATCCAAAAATTAGAAACTTCAAGCTTCAAATTGCTTTTTTTTTACTCCAATACGACCATTCTTACCAAAGGTACAACCATTTGAAAAATCGCCGAAAATTTAGATTTTTTTTAATCCCTTAATTTTTTCCACCAGGTTTATAGTGTTCTATTAGAACAAAAACAGTTGACTACAGCAATTTTGACATATGTTACCATGGAGACTATCTAATAATGTCATTTGATAGAGTTTGAGCGGAGATTTAAAAATATATAGGGTTTGTTAGAGTTATTTGTTAACATAACAGAGATACAGTTCCGCGAATACCAAACTGAATCACCTGGTATACTTTAGACAATTTTCGATACTTTGTATGAACAAAGTCTTATGAAATAAATATGTGACGTCACAGTAAAAGAGTCTATTAACCCAGCTATCATCAGTTAAAGTTTATCATAGAGCTTGCAGGAACACCCTGTATTATTATTTCTGTTCCAAAATCATTGACATGATTTAACCAAATAATTCTGAGATTCTTCTCTCTGCTACTGTCAGACCTTACAAATTTTTTGTCTAATTACGCGGTTTTCGAGTGTCCGTTTCGCAAAAATCCAAACCGCAGAGTCGATATTTTCCGCGTCAGGCATCAGATCCACGATGGGCCAGTTATAAAAACCCGGCCGTGGCGGGGTGGCTCGATTACCATTACAAGAACTATAACATTATGGCGTTATTACAAACTAAGTAATAGTCTCTACTTGTACCAACTACTTATTACACTTAACTTTAGCGCGCATCTCGCTCGCCCGCACCGCGTCTCACCGCCGTAAACACGTTGCGGACCGGATTATCACACTCTCAATTACCTCCTGGGGGAGGCTGCCGGCGTCTGTTTCAGCTTTAGCGACCGATAATTCGCCAGGCACTGCCGAGTCAAATATTTATACTTAACAGTAATAACAATAACTTTTTTTTAATTTCATCGAGCAGTTCCGTCACACTAACAAGAAAAAAATGTTTAATAAATAACTTTTTTTTTTGTCAAAAGTATCAGTTGAAGTGTTGATTTTATAAATTTAGTTTTGCTTAACCGAAAATATTTCAGACTGAGAAATTAGAAAATTATTTTCGGCACAATAATAATAGTGTAAAATATAATCATAAGATATATAAGATAATCAATAGAAACGTTTGTTAATAAATTAAAAATAAATTTCAAAGGCTACAACAAAATGTAATACCTATTCGAATATTTCAGCGACTACTTACTTATTTTAAACATATATTATTGCATTACCGACAAGATAAATTAAAAATAAGTCAAATATGTTAAAGCTTCCTTATACCAAAGGGAAAGCACCCATAAATTGGACAGAAAATGCGAAAATTGCTTTCGTGGCAGCTAAAGAGAGCTTAGCACAGGCAGCTCTACTTGCGCACCCCGGCGAAAATACGCAAATTGCTCTAGTGTGTGACGCTTCTGACTTTGCAATTGGTGCCGTAGCGCAACAAAAAGTTGAGGACGATCAGGTCCCTGCTCAGGCGCCACTCTACAGGGGTCGGCTTCCGGGAACCCTGTGGTACGTCCGGCGGCGTTCTTGACGTAACGCCTAAAAATGGGTCACTTGCAACATGTGTACCCACATACCTAAATACAGGGTGGTTCCTAAATATCATGTACATAAGGGAGGGGGTAATTCTTTGGCTTATTTCTTGACTAAAAGTTCATATAAACATAGGTCTGCAAACGCTTCGTTACCGATCTACAGAATGTTGAAATTATAAGATTTTTTTAGTTTTTTCTCTATAGCTTCCACAGTTTTTGAGATATTTACCTCAAATTTGGAATGTGGGTTACGCTGTAGGGCTTACATCATTGGGCATGCCGAATGGTCATAATATTCTAGAGAGTGATATTTTTTCGGGGCTCATGCCCCCTTTTCTTCCTCTGAACTTTTGTGCGGTACGCCGATGGTAGATTCTAAAATCAAAATTGGATTTTATGTTTTGTTGAGAAACTTTTTTGCCTCATGATTTTTTCGTATCTGCAACCGTTATCGAGAAAAAAAAGTAAAAACGATTTTATGTAATAAGTTGAAATTTAAATTCTAAAATGTTCCAGTAAGCTCTGGCTTTATTTAGATAATCTCTTGTTTCTATTAATTTTGACAGTTTATTCGCCACTACCTGTTAAAAATTAAAGCTGGGACGACCCATTTCAAAATTCGTAAAATTTGGCATTGTTGTGAGATTATGACTATTTAAAACACTTTTACACCTTACCGTCTATAACATAAACCTTTAATTTTTAAACATATACAGATCCAAGTTACGATTTCAAATGCGAACTGTCAAAATTAATAGAAATTATATAAATAAAGCCAGAGCCTACTGCACCATTTTAAGAATTTAAATTTCATCTAACTTATTACATAAAATCGTTTTTTACTTTTTTTTCTCGATAACGGTGGCAGATACGATAAGAGGCAAAAAAGTTTCTCAACAAAACATAAAATTCAATTTTGATTTTAGAATCTACCAGCGGCGTCGCACAAAAGTTCAGAGGAAGAAAATGGGGCATGAACCCCGAAAAAATATCACTCTGTAGAATATTACGACCATTTGGCCAATGATGTAAGCCCTACAACGTAACCCATATTCCAAATTTGAGCTAAATATCTCAAAAACTGTGGGAGCTTTAAGAGAAAAAACTAAAAAAATCTTAAAATTTCAACACTCTGTAGATCGGTAAGGAAGCGTTTGCGGACCTACGTTTATATGAACTTTTAGTCATGAAATAAGCCAAAGAATTACTCCCTCCCTTATGTACATGACCCTGTATAACTGTTTTCGAGATAATCGACATTTTATGAACATTTTGACAAATGCAAGCGTTTCGAAAATTTCTTATACATATATTTCTTTGTTCTGGAAGCTTTATCTTGCTTTTTGGAACAGACAAATAATATAGGCTGCACTTCCATCCACCTTCCATTATCAAAATTACCTGAGGAAAATTATAAAAGGAAAATTATTTTTTTTACGTTACATTTTGAAAACTTTTTAAATTCAAATGGAACACCCTGTGTCATTTTGAACACACATACACACACCATATAAAAAATCAAATTCTTTATTTACCGATATAGGTATTGTAGGAGTGACAGTTTCGATTTTCTCAAATATTTACGGTTTTCTTCAAGAATATTACTTTAAAAATATAATCAAATGTGCCTTGAAAGACAAATATCGGGACTGTTATTCAATATTATTCTATAAGTATCAAGTATTTTAAATTTATTCACCGCTGTCCGTTTGGCAAAATTAGCTGTGGCATGAAAGATATGAAAATGGCGTAACACCATTTTTGAAAAAATATGAATGAACACTTTAAGTTTAAATGCAATTTAACCACTGAAGTCAGTTTTTAGTCCAATTAAATGGGCCTTTAAATAGCAATTTGGTCAACTTGCCTGAATTTTTTATATAAGATAGTTCGAGAATAAGTTTAACAGTAATTTTTTTTCAACCCTCGACCAGGGGTGAAAAAAGATGAAATAAAGGTTTTTTTGAAGATAACTCAAAAGGGGTAAAAGGTAGAAAAAAATGTTATAAAAGTTATAGAGCATATAATTCTACATACAAATAGTCTATTGACTTTCTTTTGTATTTTTACAGTGAACAGAGTTAGGGTGGTTAGAAGTTAAGGGATGATTTCAGAAATTTAAAAAAATCATAAGAAGCAACAAAATGAACGAATTTTATAATTTTTTCCATATACTCTAAAAAATGTTTCTTTTCAAAGAAATAAATATATTTTTTAATTTTTAATCAAAAATTTATAACAATTTCAATTTTTTAATCATTAATTTTTATGATTTAACATTAAAACAATTTTTTTCTATGCTATAGATTTTTAAAATAATGAAAAGTTGCTTTCGAAATTTCGTTGTACAACAAATATATCTATTTCCCTGAAAAGATGGTTTACATTTTTTAGAGTGGATTGAGAAAAAAAATATATAAAACTCATTTATTTTTCTGCTTATTATTTTTAAATTTCTGAAATCATCCCTTAACTTCTAGTCTCCCTAACTGTGTTAATTTTAATAGTACAAAAAAAGTCAATGGACCATTTTTATGTAGAATTTTATGTTCTACAACTTTTAGAGAAACCTTTTTTTTCTAGCTCTTCCCCATCTTAAAAAAACCCTTTATTTTATCTTTTTCACCCCTGGCCAGGGGTTGAAAAAAAAAATTACTGTCACTTATTGTTATAATATTTATTTAGTCAAGTTTTGATAACGAAAACTATGTATGTCTTTTAGTGATTTCCGGTTGAGCAAAACTAAATTTATAAAATCCACCCTTTGACTGACTCTTTTAGAGCAAAATAATATTTTTTTTCATTTCAGTGTGACAGAAATAGCCAATCAGCATAAAACCAACATTTCCGCAAATTCAAAATTCCCAAAATTAGCCATTAGTACCGACACACGAAACAATCCGAAATAAACTGCGGGTTGTATTGCATGCTTCATACTTTCTACATATCCCCTCTCCATATGTACGACGTCATCTACAAATTTGCGGGAAAACAAACTGGATATGCGATTAACGGTGATAGATTTGAATATTTTATTATTACTTATGTGGTTCGGACGTGGCAACGCTGTTTCGCTTTATTGTTGGAACGTGGGGCGGTCAGAAATGACTGAATCATCCTGTATATTTTAGTCTTAACATAATATATTTTTAAAAATCAGACATATTTGTTTTATGCTTCAGTGTTTGCACTACAATGAAATTCGTTGTTTATTTAAAAAAAACATTTAATTTCAAAATACTACAACTTTTTTACTGTAAAAAACATGTATTGTATTCGCCAAATTTCCACTATCATGAAATTTAATTCCCCAATTCCCCCCCCCCTCCACTGTGGATAGGACAAAAAAAGTTATTTATTATATTATAAGTATTTTACTGTGGCTACTTTTGTTTGTGTAATTCTGGAAAATTTACAATTATAGAAGGATTTTGCGTGAAAGCTGTTTCCTTTTAAGAAACATCAATCAAAAATGTACTTCTAAGCCCGTTGGAATCAACACATTGGCGAAGGTACCCTCAATAGTTGCTTCATTCCTGAATATCGTTAGAAGCATACGAGTATACTGGCCATTGTATGAGGTGCACTTCAACAACTTTATTGGCCAATAAAGGTGCTGATCTTACAACCATCAAACGGCATGGTGAATGGAAGAGGTCCTCTGTAGCAGAAAGTTATGTTAATGTTAATGTTAACAAGTAAATAAATTAAATTTGATTTATTATAGGTTTATTATCTTTTCATTATTCAGCTAGTGATATAAAGTTACTTTATTCCACTAGTGGATAAGGCATCACTTTAGATGGTTCATATGTGTGGACAAGTTCGATAAGGTGATTGCGGATAAAATAATAGATAAAAGTCTTGTCAGACATAAAATATGTCCGCCCTGTATAACAGCAGTTAGTTACATTATGGTGCCAGGGCATATATCATCCGATTTGCGGAGAACGTGTCCGAGAAGGACGGCAAATCCTGGTACATATTCAGCAGGAATGAGGCATGGTCGGTGTACAATCAATTCCTTATTCCACCTCTCTGGTGGTGCGGTCCCTTCCGTTTCCTGTGGTCCTCGACGTCCCTCTCCCCCTCCTCCCCGCCGTCCTACCCCCGACCCCTGCGGATCGTATGTGTGTGTGCATGCAGATATGGCCAAGGCGTATACATATATATGAATCTATTGATCACGGGGTATAGCCATCTCTGTATCTAGACCGATACAGCCGGTATTGTTAGGTCGTTGTTTGCTGGGTACGTCTTGCCTGTAATTATTTCTTAGTGCGATGGGGAAATGCGCTCTAACAGCTTTGCTCGATCGTAAAATAATGATACGTATAAAATGTCATTTTCAGCTCACGCGAGTATTACAATGAATTAATTGGAGGAATAAATTACGATGGTAAATCAAATATAAACGGGATTTTATTTAAAAATCGGACTTTCATATGAACCATCTAAAATAATACTTAACTTATTAACATTAACATTTACTTTTACAGTAATAGACATTTGGTTTTTTGTTTTATCTCATTTAATTTCCTTTCCGTTAATAACAACCCTTGTAGCATTGTTGCCATCATTTTTGGAGCGCATAAACTCTGTCGAAGTTTGTGAAGAATTTGCACAAGTTACGGATGTCTCTTCTTGTAAGGAACAGCTATATTTTCCTCGGATTTTCCTTGCAATATCAAGTTTGTTAGATATAGACTCCCCAACATAACATTCTGCTACAGATAAGCTCTTCCATCCACTATGCCCTTTAATGGTTGTAAGGTCAGCACCATTTTGGCCAATAAAGTTGTTGAAGTGCGCCTCATACAATGGCCAGTATATGCTTCTGGATTTCCGATATTCAGGAATGAAGCAACTATTAAGGGTACCTTCGCCAATGTGTTGATTTCAACAGGCTAAGAAGTACATCTTTGATTCACAGCCACACAAAAAAAAAAGTTGGGTGTACTTTTTATGCGACATATATTTTTCGTAGTAATTTGGCCTCCTGAACACGAATCTGGGGTCAGAATTGGCCCATCACGTCACAATTTTTTCCTAACCTCAAAAAAACTTGTTAAAAATAGTGAAAATTGATGAAAATTTACTGGGAAAATTTGGAAAAAAATTTATTTCCACATCAAATAGTACATTTTTATGTAAAAGACTCTGCTGAATTCAAATCCACTGTCAGAATTGAGCTAGAACGTGTGGTTTTTTTTCTAACCTCAAAAAACCGAGCAGGAATCGCTATTTTCAAATTCTGAGCGGATTTTGACCAGATTTTGTATAAAGGGGTTTTTTGGGTCGCTGATTACGAATATGAATTCACATTGTAAAAATTCAAGATGGCTGATCCAATATGGCGGGTGTACTTTTTTGAAATCCACCGATTTCAGTAAAATTTGGCATCATAAGGATTGCTGGTTGATCTCACCTTCATTAATCACACATCTGGAGCCAGATTTTCATAAATCAAGGTAAAAGATTCCACTCCGTCTAAAAATGTGACTTCGCTTAAAAAAATGACTTAAGGACTCTACACATGTAATGATGTGTAGTGTGATGTGCTTGTTTACAATATAATAAAAAATATACAATTTTTATTATATTAACATTTATAGGTACTGTTATACCTGCTGCTTAAAGGTCAATTGGTCTTGTGTCTGCATCCAGGGCACCTCCACGTGGTGACGGTGGCCAACGGAGTTGTCTCACTATCTTTTTTTGTCTTTTCTTGTCCCATGGAAACAAGCACATCACACTACAAATCACTACATGTGTAGAGTCCCTAAGTCATTTTTTTAAGCGAAGTCACATTTTTAGACGGAGTAGAATCTTTTACCTTGACATATGAAAATCTGGCTCCAGATGTGCGATTAATGAAGGTGAGATCGACCAGCAATCCTTATGATACCAAATTTTACTGAAATCGGTGGATTTCAAAAAAGTGCACCCGCCATATTGGATCAGCCATCTTGAATTTTTACAATGTGAATTCATATTCGTAATCAGCGACCCAAAAAACCCCTTTGTACAAAATCTGTTCAAAATCCGCTGAGAATTTGAAAATAGCGATTCCTGCTCGGTTTTTGAGGTTAAAAAAAAAACACACGTTCTAGCTCAATTCTGACAGTGGATTTGAATTCAGCAGAGTCTTTTACATAAAAATGTACTATTTGATGTGGAAATAAATTTTTTTCCAAATTTTCCCAGTAAATTTTCATCAATTTTCACTATTTTTCACAAGTTTCTTGAGGTTAGGAAAAAATTGTGACGTGATGGGCCAATTCTGACCCCAGATTCGTTTTCAGGAGGCCAAATTACTACGAAAAATATATATCGCATAAAAAGTATACCCAACTTTTTTTTTGTGTGGCTGTGTTATTTCTGATGAAATATACTTTTTTTTTAATTTTCAACTTATTGACGATGCTTTGCTCGATATATCCTTCATCCAAACTAGTTGACTGCCATCCTCCATGTCTTTTAAACGTGTGAATATCAGCTCCACTGTTAACGAGGAAGATGGCAGACGTCCTTCTCAAGCAATGGCCAGTGTAACTGGATGCATGTGGTAGTTTTAAGTATTCTGCAACTCTTTAGGGAATTCTTGCACAACTAACTGTTGATACCAACTGGTTGTATCGGGATGATAGTAAATGAAAAATCTATTGTGTTTTACTTGTTTAGGTCTCAATTGTAAATACGTATGATAAATTTGATATCCGTTGCACTCTCATCCTACGATAAGTACAGATTTCATTTTGGTTTTGGTATCATGGAAAGTTATAACCAAAATTTTCCCCGTGTGTTCTATATTTTTAACAGTTAAACTGCACAATTCTGCACGCCGTCTGGAGTCTCTTTAAAGACATAGTAACGTTTTGCCAAAGCAAATGTGCGTCATTTTGACGTTTTAAAAAGGCGAGTAGTAGTTATACTGTGATATATCCATATACTTGTGTAGTACTTTTCAATATGGAATATGTAGACCATAAAGTGGATGCCTTAAGAGATTTTGCTTAAAATAACGAAAGACATTGTATGAAGAACACTAAAATGTGGATAAAAAATAGATTACCTTCTCAAAAAAATACACCAGCATTACACTTTCATCAGTTTTTAGTGCTTTTTTTGTCATCCTCCGCTTACAAAATATTTCATATACCTTCTCGTATTTTTCATTGGATTTTAAAGAAAGTAAGCTCGAAGATGACTTTCGAGCGGAATTTAAATGTTATTATATAAATAAACAAAATTTACCACTAAATTACGAAAATTCTACACAACTACCTATTATGAATTTTTTTAAATTTATAACTCTGTAATGCTTGTATATCTATCACTATTTGCTTATAATAACCTACTAACACAAAATGCGAAAAAATAGTGTACCTACACAAATCTCGTAAGAAAAGTGGCTTTATTAAACTCATATAGCTTTTAAGTCACTCCCTCGCTGCGCTCGCTCGTACTCAAGAACTATATTCGTTTAGTAAAACTTTATTTTTCAAAAAATTTTGTTTTAACATATCCACAATTCTTCACAATTGTCAAAAAAATTTTGTTGGTTTTTTTTTTGACCGCTGCAATTGCTAAAATTTTAAATGCCAATTTAAACATTAATTAAAAAAAAATTGATATATTCCGCCATGGATCGTATTTCATTCCACAAATCTTGAGTTTTTACCTTTCTTCAAAGTCTAAATCGTTTATATAAGCTTCCTTAAAAAAAAAACAGTTTTTTTTAAAACTAACCCAAAAACTCCTTTCTGAAAATTCGAATTATTTCTTCGTTGTACGACGTTTATCTGCAACAGATGTGCTCGTGTCGTTACTTCCCTTCAAGAGAGTTATAACCGAATTCAAGTTGCAGCCACTAAGGGAGTGAGACAATTTTTTTTATCAAAAACCAATAATTACGACTTGTAGAGAATAGTTTGCAGTTTTCAAAAGCCTACTTGGATTTTCTGTACGATCATTATTTCCCGAGTAATTGATTGCCAAAGTAAAAAATTTTTTGTTTTGATCGACGATAACTGAGACAGATCATCGTACAGAGCTCCAGAACTGCCCAAATTAAAGAGCTTTATGGTGAAATTAACCCAAAGAAAAATTATTGAATAGATATTTTTGAAGATAGACAAAAGTTTGGAAATTGTTTTTCATTGATTTTCTTATGATTGCTTAAAAACCGCTGACGCTAAAAAATTTTAACCTCTAAATCCGAAAACTAGAAACTTGAAGCTTCTATTCCCTTTTTTTTATTCTCTGTCCGATCATTTGCCTAAAAAGTTACAGCTCTTCAAAAACCACCCAAAGATTGGGGATTTTTTTTAATATCCCTTAATTTTTGTTACCATTGTATTAAACTTAAACAGTTACGAGTTGTGGAAAATACGGTTATTCAACAACTTGTAGATCTAAAGTTATCATAGCCTTCCAATCCAGATACTCACAACAAAAATCAACAAGTCACTAGTTTTCACTGCAAAGATATAGCCTCTAATTACAAAGCATTAAAAATTACATAGATAATTGAAGCTTAAATTTATAAACTAAATGTAATAGTAATAGAATACTGATAGTATTATCGAAGACGTCTCGAAATTTCTTTGACGTATCCTCTAAGAAAATACTTTTTTAACTGCTCACTTCCTATTTTAAGATTTTCTTGTAACACCACTGGCAACACTCTGTAGTTGATTTTCCGTTCAAGACGCAAAAATTGTGTTTCGTTTAAATATTAGAGTCAGCGGTTCCCTACAAGTTTTCTATAACAATCCATTTATTTTTAATTTAACTTTTGTAGCCTGACTTTTTTCACAAAATTCTATTCATTTTGTATAAGAACCAATAATTCTATGTATGTGACATAATAAGGCTGATGACAACAAAAATTATCTGTAACTTGCAACATTGTTATTTATAACATATCATAATTTTTTATTCTAATCGATATTACAATGATCTAGTGTTTATTATTATTATTAGTGTATATTTTTATGTATTACAACATTTTCCTAGTAAAAAATGGAAAAGCTTTGATCTATTTTAAAGTATTTCACAATGCATGTAAAAATCCTTCGGATAAATAAAAAGAAACGCGAAACCATATCTTATAAGATGGAGTTTTAAAGGGCTTCACCCCCTCACACCCTCTGTGACCTCAACCAGCAAAGTTAATAACCAAGGCCGTACATTTCTGTTCGGAAGCCGGGGCCACTTTTTCTAGCTCTATTCCGAACTAGAGTGAGGCCCATAAGAACGGCGAAAACCATGCAAATGACATAACATGTAGTAGAACACTTCCTTAATATCCAAAGTTAGGCATAGACAGCCAACGTAAGGATGAGGAGGCGGAGAAGGGTCCTGACAGGACAAGAGAACGTTAGAGGGACAGGATACCAAGCGTAGTTCCATTGTACGGTTAGCGATTTTAATGTAATTTAGTAACAAAAGTGTTGTTTCCTTTAAATTAATTTGTTTTCTCTCTCCAAAGCGACAAAATAAAGTTAAAGAATAATCCATTCTTGAACATAGCAAGGATATAGATATGGAGATCGAAGGACTGATACGCAGATCTACTACTGAGGTCATAACTAGCTGGATATAAAAGACTCAATCAGTTTGGTCACTTGAGGATTTAAAGGTAATGGTAAAATCATAGATGGAATGAGAAAGGAGACCGATAACGTTAATGGAGGCTTCAGAATTGGAAACTTTTGCTTACCACATTATCAATTTTAGGTCTAAGTGGATTTGAAGATTATAAAAAATCTCTATTTATTTTCAATACAGACAAGTACTTGCAATGAGGATTTAAAGAGTTCGTGGTGTCATTTAAACATTCAAAAAATTTACCAGTTAATTTGGAACAAAGGGAAGATATGTGAAAGGATTCCGAATATTGGTGTTGAGTGTTGTTTTCTTCCATATGCTGAAGTTGAGTGTTGCAAGAATGTTGTGTTGCCAAAACAATATTCTGTGGAACAACAGCAAAAATACAAGTTACAGACTATAAATGTATGGAGTACATATACCATTGCAAACCTCCATGATTCCTCATTTAACTTTAATCTTCTAATTAAATTTCAACACTGCCTTCTTCACATAGCTTTCGATTTGCTCTTCCTTCTTACAGAATCTATAAACGCTGTCTACTAATGGGCGAATATTGTTTAGACATTTCCTAAGTCTGTAATGTTAGACCTACTGTTATCCTTGCTGGTTTCCAAATTTGATATAGTAGGTCCATCGTCAACTCAGTAAATGATCCTTTTAAGAACTTCTTGTCTTATCTTGGGGTTTTTGTCACCAGTACCAGGCATTATCTTTCGCCCAATCCTGCATGAGTGTCCTGATAATAATTTATTTTCATTATGTAGACCAAATTGTCTTTCAGATTTAATCGTTACTAGTTCACATTTTGACACCAAAATACTATAGAAAAGTGTCATAAAATGTTGACATTTTAAGCCTGTTCAGACGTTTTCTTAATTTTCCTACTAGTTGTGTTTAAGATCAATGTTAACCTCTTTTACATTGTTCTTGAGGACTAAATTGCCACAGGGTTTCAACTTCACTTCAAGAGGTAAACATCTGTCTTTTTCGAAAAATTATTGTTCGACATACAATTCGCATAGACAGCCAACGTATTTTTGAGACATGATGCAGATATATGTAGATAACAAACAATAGAAGTCAATTGTGGCAAAGAAAATTAATAATAGACATTTACTGTTAACCTTCTCAACTACAGCAGTTCTCAACATGTTTTCATTAAGACAAGGATTTATATATTCTTTTTCTACGTCTTACTGTTTAATATAACAAGATATATTTAATTATACTAAAAAAGTAATTTCCTCGTACTTAAATACTTTCGAGACGTTTCAAATCAAGAACGTATGCATTTTTCTGTTTCAAGTCCAATTTGAAAGGTATCTTTCTGATGATATTGCGGGAGACAACTACTCTGCTGACTATATGCCCCGACCACTTAATCGTACCAGTAGTATCTGGCTGGAAGGTCTTAACAGACATATTCTTTTTTGTTTGATTAATTCCTGGAGACTTTCCGGGGGATCCGACCCACCGAATGGCCGACATTACGCGTCCAGGACGAAGACGGAACTCCGCTCGTCCAGGCTCGTCCTTGCGTGTGACTAGAGGGAGTTGATAAGACCGGCCGGGCTAGTTGGTTTAGCGAGGAGACGGGAGAGATCTTAGGAGGGCCGGCCGGTCGCTCATTTGCATTTGCAGGACTTAGGGGCCGCTGACAGTTAAGGCCTTGGCGCTCCTCTCTCTGTGTTTGTCCACTCTTCTGTCCTGATCCCCATTGTCCCATCAAAGGCGGTGTTAACAATTGCCCCAGATTGATTCGCCATATGGCGGTAGGCCGATGGGTCAGCCTGATGACCTTGGGGCTCTTGGAAGCCGTGGGTTTTCACGAAAAGCGGCTCTGTTTACGGACGTGAACGAAATACAAAGCGTAATCTACAGAATCTTTTGAAACAAATATTTATTTATTTATAACAATAATANATACAAAACAACCGCTAACCAAAGGCATACATTAAGAACCTTTGCTAATGATAATTAAAACTGGACTTATTTAATTTCTCACTAAATGTCATCTCACTCAAGTCTGACATACACACTTCCAAGTAAAACTGAAGAGGTTTTAGTAACAATAATAGCAATAACAATAATAATAATAATAATAACAATAATAATAATATTTGATGATTGAAGCTGAGGTCACACGTAAATGGTAGCAATGATATTAAGATTTATTTCCAGTTAATCAAAATTACTTTCCGTTTTCTTAGATTTCCAACCGAAACGATCAGTCAATTCAGACCCGTGCTTCCCGTGTGTTCTTGCTGTTGTATTTATTTGTGTTCGCCGATTGTGTATTTATTTGAGTTTATCGTTAATCTTCAAACGCTAATCATCTGTTAACCACTAGTTTTGTGTAAGGAAGCAATTACTGATGGTTTCTTCGATATACAGAACTCGAACTGTTTTAGGTTAGAAAATGGTCGTTTCGTTAGAAGACGATAAATTTATAGTAGAAGCCTACTTTCGGAGTGGTCAAGGAGATGAAAATGGATGGAATTATTCAATCCATTGATGTTTTTTGCAATTCGAGGAAAAATTTCCAAATCGTGACGCCGCAGAAGGTTGGTGACAGTATTCTGAAATACTGGCAGTGTTTGTAAAGGAAGAAAGTCAATTTTAACCGAAGATAAACAGGAGGATATTAGAGAGCGTTTAGCAGCAAGTAGACCAGTAGATCTGTCGAAATATTCTACTTCTTGGATGTAAGAGGGGAAAAGCTAATTTTTGCTGGAATACCTTCAGTACAACTCACATAATAAAAGTGTAGATCCCTAGATCTGGGCGAGGTCCGAAACATTTTCAAAATTGCAAAATTGTTTAAAAAATTTAAAAATTGACTATTTTTATCCGAGTTTTTTACTTATATCTTGGAACCTATGCATTTTGGAAGAATATTGAAAAGGAAAAAAAGTTTCAGAATTGAATTTTGCACAATATACTTGAAGTTGAAATTGTTTAAATTCATTATCGATTTTGCAAAATATCAATAATTGATGAAAAAAAGGCAAAATAATCAAGTTTTTTTTTATAATTTTTTATAAATATTTTCACTGAACAAGAATATGAAGTCGGAAAATGAAAATTCAAAATGGCTGATCCAATATGGCCGACTATTTTAAACAATTTATTTAACAATTATTGATTTTAAATCAAACTCGCTTATATTTGTAATATAGAGGTTTTTGACGTCGCTAAACAAGAAGATGATGTCAAAAAATTAAAATTCAAAATGTCTGATCCAATATGGCCGAATATTTTAAACAATTTATTTAACAAGGGGTCCTAAAAATGAAAATTATAAACGGCTAAAGAGGTTTTATTGAAAATATGTTTTATTTTTAAAAAACAAATTTATTACAAAATAATTAATTTTTAAATCTCATCGAGTTCTTGCTCTTCTTCGTTCTTCGTTGTTTTAAAAATGGATCAATATTCATATATAAATATTAAACTCATACATTTACAGGTTTAGCATAAAAGAAAACGAATATAAATACTTTAAATGCAAACTGAAGATTTTTTGTAATATTAAGCAATAATATTACATTAAAGAATTACAAGTGTACGAATATATAACCTTAAAATGGACAAAATATGTGAATAATATACTTTTTAACACACTGATAACTGCAGCTTACTCGAAAACATAAAAATCACATTCTTATACCATTTATAATAATGATTATTTAATTCTTATAAACGAAAAACGCTTTTAAATTAAATAAAACTGATTATACTCATATCTGTGTCTACATCAATAAGAGAGTATTCACAATTTCAGATACAAGAATATACATTTTAAAAATGAATATTAAATCAATTAATCAAAAAACGTTATTTTTTTGCTGTTATAACAATTTTCCACTTATTACTTATAAATAAAAAAAATATTTTTCGCTGGATTCTTTGATGGTTTATTAAACAAAAAATTTTTCTGTATATTATTAAACTTTATTTAACAATAAATTTCACAGATTTTTCATGAAATATTTTTATTTTTTGTTATTTTTTGTTTTTTCAACTATTATTTCAATTTTTTAAGAAAAATAAAATGCACCTTCTTAAAGATATTTTAAGCTTTAAAAAGTGCTCTCATAAAGTTTCAATATCACATGTACAACTATAGTTTTTGATCTATAAAATATGGCCTAAAAAGTCAAATTTGTGATTTTTTAAAATTATTGAATATGTTGGGCTCAATATTTTTCAAATAAAATTTTTTCCATATCGCTCACTCTTTCAATCGTCATTTGAAGAGTAATCTGTGAAAGTTACAGATATTTATTTTAAAAATTAATAGAATGACAGCTATTTTATTATTATTGCACAAAATTATAGAATGATGTAACTTTGTATACGTACTATAAATAATATTTATTTTTTTCTCAAGTTTAAAGACATAAAATTTTGATAGCCGGATGACTCTTCTTTCATTTAAATTGTTGTGAGGTCGATTTGATCAATTAGATCAAAAGTTATAACAAATTTAGTGTAGCGCGTTCGGGGCCGCGCGCTCTTTGAGAGCTATGTATTTGGGGACCGCCCGTCTCATTTTTCGTACGTTAGAAAAAAATTCTGCAGCCTTCAATTCGCATTTTCGAAAAAAACTTTATCAACGTTTTTTATGTAAAATTTCCTGTTCTTTCGAATGGCGCAGTTAATTTTTTTTTAAATTATATATTTTTTTATATTTTTTGCAAAAACTGTAATTTTGCAACTAATTTATTAAATAAATAATTTAGCGTACACTCTACAGTTGGTAACTTTTTATGTATTGTTTCTGACAACGTTACAAAGCGAAAAATAAAAAGTTCTCTCTTGACCACTAATTCTAAAAATAATTCGTTCCTGTCAAAGTTTTACGAACAATCGTGTGAATTGTCATGACAATGTTTTTCCAGCGCACTTTTGAGAAATGAGACGGGTAAATGTTACTACTTGAATTTGAAAAATTCCCCTTTCCTCATGAATAAATTATAATTCCACCTTATATGCACAGTGAGTAATAGCCAACAGCGCCTGGGAATCTTCCAGTTTTTGCAATGCTTATGTCCTCGACAAATCCAACTATTTATTATAAAGGCGAACTAATCGTACACGTTTAGTACCCATTGTTTGTTAATATTATTACGTTTGACCGGCAAAAACGGTAATTTACGCAAATTGATATACGGAGGCGGACGAAGTTTCAGTGTAGAAAATTTTTATCGTCACCACATCCAGCAACCGAGCCTAGCAGTGTTTTGTATCTTGTCATATCTTTAAAAAGATTGGCAAAAAACGCCAAACAACTCGCCCTGTACACTTGTGTGCATACTATTAAAATTGTAAATAACACCTCAGATCTTAAAATAGCCTCGGACTTAGGAGGGTAGTCAGAAGGGTATAATAGTTCAGGATACATTAACACCATTCCTGCTACTTCTGTTAAATTATTCTTGACAATTGGCTACAGCACGTTGGTTTATTTATTCGATTATAAATGTAAGATGAGAAGCTCTAAGACACGGACAAGAGGGAGAGAAGGGTCAGGTTGGGTCCCTGTCTTAGAAGTAGCCGCTAGGCCGTCCCGAGGTGAGAATATCTAAACTAAGTGTTGCACTCGGTCGTACAGGGTCTCAAAAATAAGTTTGATTACCTTAAAAATAATAAATAAGCCCAGGATAAAACAAAATTGATTCTAATGAGGCGTAAAAATAACTAGGAATGTACAAAAATAGTTTTCAGGTGCGTCGTCCTGTAACCAACAGCTGCAAAAGTCAAAATCCATCGAATTAACCTTAAAATTGCCCAAATCAATTCAGGTATAAAAATATGTAGTAGGTACGTACATTCAAAGAGTGAGAAAATATCAAAACGACTCTACAATCTAATAAAATACGTTAAATTTGCTTCATAACCTTTAAAATAGATAAGATTCCTCAGATCTGCCGTTCAAAGTAGAACAAAACACACATAATACTATCAACATATACCATAAGCGGCAAAATACATCAAAATAGCACTGCAAATATCTCGTAAAGTTCTAAAACTTCAAAATACCCCAAAAAACACCACATAGGTCGAAAAGGTCGAAAATTTCAAAATAGTAAGTACTAATACTTCATAGGTACATTCAAATACCCCAAAATATCTTGGAAAACCGGAAAATTATATAGAAATATCTAAAACACGTAGAGAATTTCAAAACACCTGAAACACCTGGAAAAATTTCTAAACCCCAACCATCCCTAACAGAAAAATTGAAATCATTAGTTGACGAACTAATGAAAAGCAAGAAACTAAAGCGAATGCATCAGTTTTAGTAGAAAAGCTGAATGCAGGAGTCAGTAGATACCATTCCAGATGAATTCACTTATTATCTCATGGTCTAACTCATCAATCTGCTCCAAAAGTTCAATTTGAAGGTGGTAGAACAACTTGAAATAAAACATTAATTATTGGGGCACCGCTAAATAATGATTAAGAGTTACCAACATTAAATTTAGTTGAAGATGAGGCAAATAATTATTATTGAACTGAAAATTATATACAGGGTGGTCGCGATGTAATGGGCCAAAATTCATGACTAGATTCCTGATGTAAAAATATTGCGATTTAGACAAACTCACCTTAGTGCAAAAGTTGATACTTACAGAGATACAGGGTGTTTAATGCAAAATATTATTTTAGTTTTTTCTTATTTATTTCATAATAAATGCTCATATCGAGATGAAATTTTGGTGTTAGGGATTTTCTGGGGCGAGAGATTGAAATATATCCATGGTTTGCTTGTAGCTCATAGAGAGCGCCACCTGCGCTAGGTCGAATGCGTTGAAAACGACAGAACTTTTTTATCTTTCAAAAATCTAATTCTCAGGTAGCAAATTCTGATTTTACAACTTCTTTTACACAAAAAAGCTATACTTTTTGA
>NW_019416279.1:1633789-1669740 GCF_000390285.2 Anoplophora glabripennis
GACAGCAAATCTGCTAAATAAGTAATGACACTTGGTGACATTTAAATGTTTTTCCACAGCCAACCTACAGCTAACTGTCGGATTATATTCGTCTCTGTACTTATGTTCAAATATCTCAAAATCGGTGGGATTTAGGTATAGGGAATGCTTATACCAATGGAAAGAGAATTAACAGGTGCATCTACTGGCATTATAAAACACAGGGTGTTCTATTTAAAATAAGCGAGTTATTAAACTTTCAATTTGACACAATTGGTCCGTGTTTTTTAGACGCCCTGTGTAACATGCACCAACTTTCGAATATTCCAGATATTTGGACACGTTTTGGTATTGACCATCTAAAATTTCAGCTTCCTATCTTAAAAATTGGAGGAGATAGAACCGATTAAGTGTAGGTATGTTTTTTTCAAAAATTTTGAAAAAGTCAAAATATTTCAAAAACTATTGAGTTTAAGGATAAAGTAAGGTTATGAAACTTACCTTAAAATTCGATGTAGAATCCAAAAATGAAATAAAAAATAGTACATTCCATTTGAAATAAGCGAGTTGACGTCTACTTCCGGTAGAACCGGAAGTTCCACGACTTCGCCAATATTTTCAATCGATAGAACATTAGGAGAAACCCCCGTACATAAATTTTCAGAATTCCAGTAAGCGTAGTTTTCCAGAAACGTCTAATTGAAGGTCTATCTGGAACACCCTGTATAAAATCACTGGAGAATGCAGTACTGGTGAGACATGAATAGAATGATCTATTCTCAAAACAAAAACTGAGAACGAGGTTAGATGAATCCACTTAAGTGCTCATAGTCTAACTCATCAATCTGCTTCAAAGGATCATTTGAAGACGGTAGACCAACTGGTAGATGATAGTCGCTGTGAAATAGTTTTGGAATTTTGTAAATATGGATCAACCAATATAAAAAATAATTCATTGTAGAGGAATTACTGAAATGACTATTAGTTACCGACATTAAGAATTATTACGCACTAATGTGTGTAGATTCACAATACTCATCAAACTTTGAACCAATCTTATGCTCTATTCTTGATGAAAAATGTAGAAGTCATGAGTTGATCAGAAAATGAAAAGCAATTGCGAATCAGGGTAGATGAAGCCATTGAACATTTTGTGGTCTAACTCATCAATCTGCTCCAGCAAATCAAATTTGAAGATGGTCGACCAACTTTGTAGTCGTAGAGAAATAGTTTTGCAGCTTTGTAAATATCAATCGAAATAAAATATTTATCCATTGTACAGGATTCAGTGAAAGTTAAAGAATAGGAATTAGTACTATTAAAATGTGGAGACATTACGCTACAAACCTTGAACTAATCTCATAATTTAATCTATCTAAAGAAAAATAGAAGTCATGAGTTAATGAGATGATGAGAAGCAACCGCGAACCAATTGCTAGATGAAGCCACTGAATGGTTTATGGTTTAACTCAGCAATTTGCTCCAAATGATCAAATTTGAAGAAGGTAGGCCAACTTTGTGGTGTCAAAGAAATAGTTTTGGATGTGTGCAAATATGGTAGTGCAAATGAATCGAAAAATGATTAATAGTTATTAAGAAATATTTGATAAAGATGTAAGAAATTGGTATTATCTAACCCTGAAGGGAAAACGGAAGGTATAAGTTGATCAGATGATGAAAAGTTGACCAGATCAGACGATGAAAAGCAAGTGTAAACGAGGCTAGATGAATCCACATGGTCTACATCATGTTTGTTCCGACGTATCAAATTTGAAGATGTAGGTCAACTTTGCAGTCGTAGAGAAATAGTTTTGCTATTTTGCAAATATAGTGGTGCAGATCAACAGAAACAAAAGATTGATTCATCATATAGGAATCACTGAAATAACTAGTAGTTAACAAAATTAATAATTATTGAAAAAGGTATAAATAACAAAGGTCAACATCTGGCTTGAAAAAGAACACCGGATTCTACCTAGGTACCCAGGAGTTTTTGGGGTTGCTGATTCCGATGCTGGTAAAAATTGGAGCAAATTTTTACGAATGCTCAAATTTTGTCTGTTTATCTGCCTGCCTTTTTACCTGCACACCTGTTTGTTTGCTTGTTAGTCTGTATTTATACTCTTCAAACAGTGATCTAACCTTGTAATCTAATCCCGAAGAGAAAAATTTCCGAATACTCCCAATAACCTAGCACCTACCGCCGGCTCCTGCGGCGGTCCTCGCCGGCATCCTGCAGGATAATTAGTCCGCAGGATCGGCCGGACCGGGGCCGATGCAGATTCGGTTAATTCGAGCCGGCGTGTGTGAGAGGGCAATCGATGTGTGCCGGTATTAAAGACGACGCGCCAAGATTAATGGAGGAGCAGTGTACACCCTAAATTTATCTTATAATGAATATCTGAAACTAACGTCTTGGGCTGTGTGCTCCTGTCTTGAATTAATGGTCTCCCAGGACGGTAAAAGGCCAAATATTTGACCATTTATTTTGCGAGCAACACGAACCGAAACTTTAGATAGGCCGTTTTTACTTCATTACGTCGCTCGCGTTACGCGCTGCCTACGGCGCTGTCATTATGACACATGGGTCATGAAATGTACAGGGGGGTCCACCTTTTATGATCAAGACTCTAACCATCGATATTTCCTTCAAAATAATGTCAATTTACACTTTTCATTTATTTTATTTCTTCTTGTACTATACTGTAAAAAAATTTCACTTAAATTTCACTCATTTTTCTCAATAATGTATCAATTTCTGTTCACATCAGATTCAGTGAAATGTTCACTCTATTAGTATGAGTACAACTGAGTGAAACTATTGCATCAGAAATGAGTGAGTTTTACACGAATCCGAGTTACTGCTAACTATCAATTGCGCGACTTTTGACTCTATTGTGAGTATATAAAACCAATTTAGAGTTGACTTTTTCTCTAATATGATTTAAATTTAACTATTATTGAGTAGTCCAGGAAAATTAGACGAAAATAGGGCCGAACCTCGGAATTGCATAGAAAAGGTTCGATTTTGATGGGACAAAGTGCGTTCTCTTCGTAATTGCATGTACATCAAAGTCTACAACGTCTCATGCGGCGCTAATTTGTTTATTTATAAATAATCAATTATTATTAACAAATAATCGTATTTCGGATATTACATGGGGTGGAAACGGCCAATCTTGATGCGGTAAAGCNTTATATTAACCCTTGAAGTTAAGAGATGAAAATCGGTATTTTATAATAACTCTTTTGTAATTTATTAAATTTGTATAATTTTTTGTAAAAACCATGTTATTTGAAATAAAGGCTACTAATGTGTACAATTTACTTACTAAATGCTTCCATATTATTAACGTTTGGAGTGGTTTTGCATCACATTTTTCAAAATGAATATATTTTTTTGAAAATACGGTTCACTCTGTTTTTAAGTTAAAGTAAGGTAACTAAAAATATTGAAAACGACGGTCACCAAGTGACGAAAAAGGACCCCGCACTGGATTTATGAAAATGCGGGCTATGTCAAATTGGCTGAAATTGTGGTAAGTTGTTTGTTTTGTGTTACTGACCAAAAGTCACCACAGTACTTGGGTCCCAAAATCTATTCTTACCTACTTATAACGGCCTGAGGCAGTTCTGATGATGATGGCTGCAAAATAGTATGAGTAGAATATTCCAATAAAAACTTTTGTAAAATCTTTACAGAAAAAATTAAGAGATGTCGAAAAGTTGCTGATTAATTGTGCGATTTTTGACATGTACCAAACACCAAACAATTTTTGTAGAGCATATCGTCTGCATCCATTGGTAAGTAATCGATTATTCGTTTGATTTTTGTGTTACATTTAAACGTGAATATACAAATGATTTATAGTATTTGATATTATTTTTGTTAAAATGTTTAAAATTGTTTTGAGATTGCAAATCTATAAAACTCTAAAGTATATTATGAACATTTTTCGATAAGTCAATATTTTCTGAGTTATTGTTGATTGAAAATATACATTTTTTATTTAAAAAAAAAAGACGTTTTTCAGTAGAATAACTCGGAAAATAGACATTATATAAAAAAAACATCACGAAGAAAATGAAGCTTATAGAAAAAGAAAAAGATTGAGTTTTTTTCATTTATGTAGGTGCAATAGGTGCTGAGATACGGCTGGTTGAGGATAATTTCATGTCCGCCAGAAACTAAATTGAAAGCATTTAACGTAAAATAACTAAAAAAATTCTATTTTTCAAGAAAAATGCACAGAACACTTTTTAAAGCACATTAAGAAATATTTAAAATGAACTTGACTTTAAGTTATTAACATTAATAATTCTCTTTTTCGGAAAAAAAAATCAATACAAAATCTGATTTTTGAAAATATTACGTTTTGATTGAAATTTTTTTTTAATTCCAAAAATATAACATTTTTTGAAAATAACTAAAAATAAAAAAGATACGAAAAATATTCAAGAGTACAAAACTTTAGATTGTTTTTCACAGGATATTTTGTTTTATTTTATTTGTGAAGGATAAAAATTAACAGAGATGTCGCTGCCAGAAGTTTGCAATTGAGAGCGAAGGCCATGTCTTTCAAACCCTTTAATCTTAAATCTTAAAAATAACGCGTTAAAAAAATATTCAATTTTACAGTTTTTAGCTGTCGAAATTTTCCGTAAAATCGTTTTAATAGCTTTAAAATTAAGGAAGTTATAGTTAAAAAACCAACGGTACCTTACCGCTTCAATTTTCGGAACATATTAATATTGTGGTTATCCATAACTTGGGAGTATACATAATAAAATAATATACACATATTTGAAAATTTGAAATTATGACTTTCTGCATGATAAAAATAGTGAGAAATAATTATTTTGAATATTGCATAAATTTTAAATAATTTAACAGCCATTTTTTTATATTTTGTAATTGGGGGTGGTTTTTAAGGGTTAAAACAATGCGATAAATTATAAATTGTATTATAAATAGGTAAAAGAATTTAATTTATCCTGTTTGTACTATCAAGTCAGTTCAAACTGTTAAAAACTATTTTTTTCATATTTTGTTATTAGGGGTNTTATAATGATTAATTAGTAAAAAGAAACAAATGAAGATCATTCGGACCTTAACGGTTTTGGAATATCCCGGATGATGATCAAAGTGACTTATTCCATAAAAATCAGACTTTTCTCGTCCAGCTCACAGATAACAGCCCGAATTTGTATATACTAATTCATTGAAGATCAAATGAAAATCAGTCTGCCTTTAGTGGCCCTTAGTGGTTCTGGATCACCTTGTAATCCAAGTACGAGAAGAGCGTCGATTACCGCGTGAAAATCCCCCTCTCCCAGTCCAATTGCCTAATTTGCTCTTAATGATCGAATAAAAATCAATAAACAAATGAAGATCGGTGGGAGTCTCCCAAAGTTAAGGTAAAACTAATCAGAAGAAGAATGGGCTCTACCGCATCAAAATTGGCCTTTTCCAACCCACGTAATATCCGAAATACGCTAATTTGTTAATAATAATTGATTATTAATAAATAAACAAATTAGCGCCGCATGAGACGTTGTAGACTTTGACCTACATGCGATTACGAAGGGAACGCACTTTGTCTCATCAAAATCGAACCTTCTTTATCCAATTCCGAGGTGAAATGCTAATTTTCCTGGACTAGAGTCATTTTTTACTCAGGCTTGGTTTCTAATTAACTAAATATTGAGTGCAAAAATTGATCACTCATAAATAACAAATTAGGACATCCAGTGTTGAAATTAATTAGACGCTATACAGCGTGTTCTACAAATGAAGAACATTCAAATTAGGAGAGATATTGTGAAAATCAAATTTACATTTTTTTATAGTATACATACTTATATTAACCCTTGAAGTTAAGAGATTAAAATCGGTATTTTATAATAACTTTTTTGTAATTTATTAAATTTGTATAATTTTTTGTATTTTATTTGAAATAATGGCTACTAATGTGTACAATTTACTTACTAAATGCTTCCATATTATTAACGTTTGGAGTGGTTTTGCACCACATTTTTCAAAATGAATATATTTTTTTGAAAATACGGTTCACTCTCTGTTTTAAAGTTACAGTAAAATACAAGGCTTCAACTAAAAATATTGGAAACAAAAGTGACCAACTGACGAAAAAGGATTCCGCACTGGATTTATGAAAATGTGGGCTCTGTCAAATTGGCTGAAATTGTGGTAAGTTGTTGGTTTTGTTTACTGATCAAAATTCTCCACAGTACTTGGGTCCGAAAATCTATTCTTACCTACTTATAACCGCCTGAGGCAGTTCTGCTGATGATGGCTGCAAAATAATATGAGTAGAATATTCTAATAAAAACAGTAACTTTTGTGAAATCTTTACAGAAAAAATTAATCGAATGACTTGAAAAGTTGCTAATTAACATTTTTGACATGTGCCAAATACCAAACAATTTTTGTAGAGCATATCGCCTATTAGTATGTAATTCGTGTATTCGTTTAATTTTTGTGTTACATTTAAACGTGAATTTCAGCACTTTTCAATACAAAATTTAAATTTCAAACGCGCTTATTTCAGAGACAGCCTGTATAGTTTCTAACATCCCAATAGTTTCATCAAAGTGGCCTACCGATATACAAATGATTTATAGTATTTGACATTATTTTTGTTAAAATGTTTAAAATAGTTTTGAGATTGCAAATCTATAAAACTTGTATATTTTTTATAGAACATCCTGTATATTTTTACACAATTTTCCTTAAAATTGATAAGGTTATCTAGATACTGTCGAAAGGGTATGCCAAAAACTCAATGTGTTATTTTATTTATTTATTTATTTATTTCAATTCATATCGATACACACCAGTGTTTACAAACGTCAAAAGAAAAGGAAGAGAACATAACTTAGTACGCTGAGATTACTTACTATATAAAAAATATACAAAGATAGGTAAAATCAATATAAAACAGTTACAGACTAACAATATCATTAAAAATACTACAAACATACAAAACAATACATGTAGATAGGTACAGATGATAAGAACCAACAAATAGTTAAAACTAACAAATTAAATATTGTGTAAGTCACTTGATCAAAACTGATTAAAATCATAAAAAGCGTTTCTCAATAAAAAATTCTTAATTCTTTTTTTAAAAGTATTTAAAAGTTAGTTAGAAATGGATTATCGTTAGCACACTTTTATTAGTCCAGAGAACCTAGGGTTTTCTCTCCGAATTCTTTCGGATAGAACCGATTGACGTGAAAATTGGACTAGGGGGGTAAAAATAAAATATTGAAAATAACCCCAGGAATAAATAAAATATTATGAAAATTTTTCGATAAGTCAATGCTTTTTGAGCTATTGGTGATTGAAAATGTACATTTTTTATTAAAAAAAAAACGTTTACAGTAGATTTTCTCGAATAACTCGGAAAATAGACATTATATAAAAAAACATAACGAAGAAAATGAAGCTTATAGAAAAAGAAAAAGATTAAGTTTTTTTCATTTATGTAGGTGCAATAGGTGCTGAGATACGACTGGTTGAAGATAATTTAATGTCCGCCATAACGTAAAATAACTAAAAAAAATTCTATTTTTTAAGAAAAATGCACAGAACCTTTTTAAAGTACTTTAAAAAATGAACTCGACTTTAAGTCATTAGCATAAAAATTAACAGAGTTAAAAAAATCAGTACAAAATCTGATGAATTTTTCATGAGATTTAAAATTAAAGGTAATCCTTCTACAATTTACGTTTTTTATGTGCTAACAATATATTATACAAGTTTAAGCGGTTTAGAATGCATATTTTTGAAAATATTACGTTTTGATTGAAATTTTTTTTTTAAATTCCAAAAAGATAACATATTTTTGAAAATAACTTCAAAAAAATATATTCAAGTTTAGATTGTTTTTCACAGATTATTTAGATTTTTTTTTTATTTGTGTAGTATAAAAATTAACGGAGATGTCGCTGCTACAAGTTTGCAGTTGAGGGCGAAATCTAAAAAATAACGCGTTAAAAAAATATTCAATTTTACAGTACTTTTAGCTGTCGAAATCCATAAAATCGTTTTTAGGTCGTCTTAGTAGCTTTAAAATTAAGGAAGTTATCGTTAAAAAAACAACGATACCTTACTGCTTCAATTTTCGGAGCATATTATATATTTTGGTTATCCACAACTTGGAGCATTCATAGGTATACGTAATAAAATAATATACGTATTTGAAAATTTGAAATTATGACTTTCTGTATGAAAAAAATATTGAGCAATAATTATTTTGAATATTACATAAATTAAAGTAAATCGCGAGAAAGAAAGTTATTACGGAAAAAAATTATAATTCATTTTAAATAATTTAAAAGACATTTTTTATATTTTGTCATTGGGGGTGGTTTTTAAGGGTTAAAACAATGCGATAAATTATAAATTGTATTATAAACAGGTGAAAGAATTTAATTTATCCCGTATGTACTATCAAATCATTTTAAACTGTTAAAAACTATTTTTTTAATATTTTGTTATTAGGGGTAGTTTTTTAAAGGTTGAAATATTGTAATTTATTATTTATAATACGATAAACAATTGAAAAGATTTATATCTATAATATATGCGCAATAAAAATATTTTAAAGTCAAAGAAACTATTAATTTTATATTTTTATCATTAAGGGTGGTTGAAACTTTATAAAAATAACGTAAATTATTACCCACAATATAAAATAATATTTATTTTATATTAAAATCTGATTTTAGTCTATATATAACACCTATTTTTATATTTATTCAGTATTTTAGCATAAGGAGTAGTTTTTATGCCCTAAAAATAAGAAGCGGATATCAAGCATATACAGTGCTATTTTTTAAAACCTCACATAGGCCAACTTTTTTATTTGAAGTGATAGACTAGTACTTTCAAATGTAATAAATGTAAAATGTGTAGTAGTAGTGTCGTAGGAAATAATTTGATTAAGAATAATTGACAAATAATTCTTTCCGGTGTTGCCAGATTTCTGCAGTATCTTTCAAAACGATATTTTTTTAAATGGCAACACCGTATTTTTTTAACATAATTTGACAAATCTTCAAATTGTAAATAGAAAATGTTATGTCACATTTCTTTATTGCATTTTCTTTAATAATCTGTAGTCATATTCAGGGTTGCTTATATTTTATATCTCAAATAACTCTCAGTTGATGTTTNACTTTGTTTTTTGTTTGTTAAAAGCTTCCTTTGTCGGTTTATTCCTAATAAAATAAAATGTTTGAAAAACGAATAGTGGTCCATATCTCCGCAACCGTTACTTTGCGGACCCATGTTTATTAAGACTTTTCTGCTTATTTTGGTTCATACTATTACCACCTGAAATATTTTACACTCTTTTTTTAACACCCTGTATATATTAAGATATGATTTTAGTCTATATACACCTATTGTTATATTTATTAAGTTTTTTAGCATAAGGGTAGTTTTCACCCCTAAAAATAAGAAGCGCACATCAAGCTTTTTATCTACAGGGTGAAATAAGCTTAATTCCAAATTTTCATAAAAATCGGATCTATGCGAAAGTATTCCGAGGTTTTACCCTATTTTTCTATTCGTTTTCTGGACTATAAGGCCGTAGCTTCCTTATTATTACAGATAGATCTATCAAACCTTTTATTATTGTAATCCAAAGAAAGCGTTCTTTCCAAATACGTAAAAATGTACCCTGTACAATAGTTAAGACGATACTATATCGCAAACAGCGTTACAGTCCCGATGATGGTTATAAATGTATCGAAACGCTGCCCGTCCCGCATTAAACTATCGACCCAACTACTTGGATTCATTAAATTAACCAGACTTAAGGCCGAGACGGAGAAACCGTCCTTACCCTCTTCTCCGACACGTCCGTGGACCACCACACACTGATTTCCATACTGACTGATGTTAGTTAGCCCTTCCGTACTGTTCCTGGTACAGTCCGTGCCGCCTTCAGACAACCCCGGTTTGTGTAAGACGACAGGTACAGTCCGGGCGGCAAGCAGACCTTATTATCGGTGAACGTCCACCGGGACAGCCACACACTATCTGAGATACACAGAATGGGATGTCGGATAGTAGTTTGCGAGTTATCTAACTAGGTGAAAGATTCAATTCCATGTAAGTAAATAATGTGGGATTGCCAATATGTTCCGTGGGAGCGGGTAAATAGAGGAGTCGGGGGTGGCGGTGGAGGGGGGAAGGGGATAATTATATGGGTGACTAGATGTGCCTTAGTTTGTGCGTTTGGAAAAGTCTTAGTTCGGGTCTACGGGGTGGACTTTCTCAAAATCGAATTAATAAGCGTGATACAAACAATACAGTGGAGTGTTAAACAATTTAATAGCAAGTCAAGTTTCAGTCTACGCCCTGTGGAACACCACATTGCTGTAAAGCAATACCAATACGTATGAGTGGATGATTTTTGCTTTACAGTTGATCTAAACTCTAAATTTACAAATGTCAACTGACATTTTTTATAATAAATCTTAAACTGACCATCAAAATTCTAAATTTGAAAATGCCTGTTGTAAATTTATAATCCTAATTGAGAATATCCACTTTATAATAATTTATAATAATTTATTGTCACATTCACATTAATTTTAAGATGTTCGTAGTGTCATTTTATTTTAAATTATTATAGTTATAAAATTGTTATATCAATTGTAATTTTACAGAAGAATATTAAATTAATATCAACCAAATAATTGTATATTTGTAGTTGACCACTGTCAATTTACAGCTCTTCTATAAATGAATTTTACTCTGTCACATTAAGTTGTAATCCCAAAATTTAAATATTAACTGTAATTTTACAATAGAAAATGAGTCGAATACCAACATGACAAATGCAAAATAGTTCAAGTTAATTTATAGTTATTAAAAATATAAATCCAGTTGTAATTATAATTAAAATTGTAATTGTAAAATTGGAGTGTCAACTGTAATTTTAATGTAAAATATTAGTGTACTATAAACCTGACAGTTGTAAATTTATAATTATCTCAATTTAGAGCAATCAACTATAATTCTACACTGTCATGTCATCAGAACTGGTAAATGTAAAATTGACGTATTACTTGTAATTTTACGAGTACTACTAACATGACAATTGATCACTGTCAATCTATAGCTCCCTTATAAATTTAAAAGTGTCAATTGTAATTGCATCATGTAATTTGAAATTATAACATAAAATGCGATTATCAGTTGTAATTTTACAGTAAAATACTAGTTAAGTTACAACCTAACAACTATAAATTTATACTGTCAATTTACAAATCTCACAGTTCACAACATTAATTGTAAACCGTCTAGCACCTTATTTTACGTTGTAATTGGAAAATTGAAACATTAATTGCGATTTTACAAAACAATAGGACTTTAATGTCAAAGTAACAATTGTAAATTTATAGTTGAACTCCGTCGATTTACAGTCATAGCTGTAAAACTAGGATATGAATTATTGTAATTCAATTGAACATTAATTTTGACAGTTGTAAATTTACTGCTGTCAATTCACATATATTAATTTTAATTGAGGCATTAGCTGCAATTCCGCAATATTATATCATTCATCAATTAAAAATTACAATTGTAATTTTACGACATTAATCTCTTGATAATAATTGTCTATTATGAATAAATTTCACTTTGAAATTACAGGCGTCAGCTATAATTTCGCAATGTTGTGGCATTACAGGTAGTAAAAATTAAGTTTAAATGTCAATTGTAATTTTACATTAGAATGTTTTATTGGCAATTGTAAATTACCAATAAATATACCACCGTTAAATTACGTACGTGAAACAATTTTGTATTTTCACGTCATTGGAACTAGTAACTATAAAATTGGGTTGAGATTGTAATTTTACAAAAGATTAGACTACTAACCTGACAATTATTGTAATTTACAGATAACTATCACCAATATACAATTTCCACTGTAAATTTAAAGTCATGAACTGTAATTTTGGCAATTAAAACTGTAATTGTAAAATTGAAATGTCAATAGTCATTTTACATTAAAATACTCTATTGATAATTGTAAATTATCAATTTTGTAAAATTACAAGCGTCAGCTGCAACTTCGCAATGTCATGTAATTTGAACTGTAAAATTGTAATGCTGATTGTAATTTCACAATTCGTTAAATATCAACTTAATAATTGTAAGATTCACCACTATCAACTTACAAATCACATTGTTAATTTAAGGGAATTAGCTGCAATTACACAATGCCATGTCATTTGATATAGCAACTGTAAAATTGTAATACGAATTGTAATTTTACAGTAGAATATTAGTTTACTATTAGCCTGACAATTGTAATTTACAGTTAACCCTGACAATGTACAACGTCCACTTTAAATTTCAAGATATCGACTGTAATTTTACAACGAGCTAACCGATTACTTATTAATTTGATATCGCTACAGTTAGGTATTGGAAACAAGTGAACTCTCGGTGTTGGCGCGACCTACAAGGAGTGTAAAACGGAAGAGCCCGTTCCCAGATCGAAACGCCGCGATAGATCCCGGTATTAAATAAACATGTTTCGAATTAATGGCATGAACTTGGAAACATGCATGACGGCATCATCGCGATAAGCCCCAAGTACTCGTTAGGTTTTTTTCGTTGCGGCGCAACACTCGCCCGGCAAAAATTCGCGCCGATAACGCCGTTTACGTACATCGCACAAATTGTAGTGTTTGCTCACGACCACTTGCATCGCCTACTATTATCAAACAATTACTTTTATCAATATTCTAACCTCCTTTGCCTCATGACTAGGTGCGAGGCTATGGGGCTACGCCCGATCGTTTTACGTGCACGTCGGGCGTCTCTGTTCCACCCGAAGAGTACCCGGTTAATGTCAAAGCTGCTCTATGTTTAATTTTAAATGAACTGTTTAACAACAAGCACGAGGGTTAGCTGTGCTATACGTGAAATTCGAAAATTAAAATTTTGAAACTTACAAATAAGTCTAGTAAGTTATTTTTATTGGTAAATATTTACGATTTACAACTTTGCCAAGTCATGTGTCAAGAAAATTATTTAGAATCTTGGTTGGCCGAAAAACTTTGTAATAAAACTTAATTGATTTAAAAAATTATCTTCTGGAAGATAAATACTATAACAAAGTTTAAAATTGCACTGTTTGGGATCTGTTAAATTACTTAATTAATGGAAAGAGTAAAAACTCCTAAATATTTTAAAGATATATCAGAAATTCTTTGATGTATCGTTTAAAAGAGTGCTTATTTCTTGCTTTTTCCTTGCTATTCCATTCAAATCTTAAAAGTTATGTGTTACACCGGACTTATACGCACTACACTTTACACAGTTAAAGTTACTTTGCACATTTTACACTTATATTGCACTAGCATGCAAAATACATATTGCACAGGTGTGTTAATTTAATTTTTTTAATAGCTGTAGAAAAATACTTTGCGCAGTATGCGAAATACTTAACTCTGCGCACTATACTTTAAATATTTAAAGTTTACCTTACAAAGATATTATTTGACACATTAATACTCTATGTAAGTTGATATATAAAGTGAAATACATTACGTAGGAAAAATATTTTTTGCTACTATACCTAAAAGCTTTAAACTGTATGTATTATACTTTAAACAGTTAAAGCTAAATACATAAATTTAACTGGACGCTTTAAGTTAATGAGTAATATACAAAGCTCTTATTTTAAGAGTGGTAACGGAAAAATAGTTTTTATTGCTATTGTCTGAAATTTTACTTACTTTATACAGTTAAAGTTTAACTTTATATATCAGCTTTTGATGTTAGTGATGATGTTATTGTATAAATATATGTTTCCTAAATACTAACTTTTAACTGTATGTGTCATTTTTTACACAGTTAAAATCGAATTAACTATGTAAACAGTTAATGAGTAAAGTTCAAGTACTTTAGACATGGTAGCAGAAATAGTAGTTGTCATTGACATTGGCAACTGAAAATTTTTGCATAATTTACATAGTTAGGTACTTTACACAGATTCAACTTTACGCAATTGAATGACATTGGTACCTAACTGAAAATTGTTGCATACTTTACATGCTTGAAGTTAGATACTTATACAGATTTAACTTTACTCAATTGTATATAATGTTAACGTATATTGTTAAACAATTTACGTGCTACTGCATAAAAAGATGATTTCTACTACGATAGCTTTTAACTGTACGCACCATATTTTATAGAGTTAAAATTAAATGCTTTAACGGCATACAGTAGCAGGAAGAGTAGAAATTTTTGCATACTTTACATGGTTGAAGTTAGAAATTTTACCCAGATTCAACATTACGCAATTGTATGTAATGTTAGCGTATAATGTTAATTAGTTTACGTGCTAATGCAAAAAGAGATGTTTTCTATTACGTTGACTTAAATACTAGATTTTGACTGTACGCAGCATATTTTACATAGTTAAAATTAAACACTTTAACTACATACAGCTAGTGTGTAAAGTTCAAGAATAGTACTTTAGGCATGGTAGCAGAAAGAGTAGATGTCACTTACATTGGTAACTGAAAATTTTTGCCTACTTCATATAGTTGAAGTTAGAAACTTTACACAGATTTAACTTTACGCAATTGTAGGTAATGTTAGCATATAATGTTAATTAGTTTACATGCTAGTGCATAAGAAGATGTTTCTACTACGTTGACTTAAATACTAGATTTTAACTGTACGCACCATATATTACACAGTTAAAATTAAATACTTTAACTACATACAGTTCAAATATAGTACTTTAGAGTAGCTTGTTGTTATTGATATGGGTAACTGGAATTTTTTGCCTACTTTACGTAGATGAAGTTAGTAACTTTTACACAGATTTAACTTTACGCAATTGTATGTAATGTTAGCGTATAATGTTAATTAGTTTACATGCTAGTGCATAAAAAGATGTTTCCTACTACGTTGACTTAAATACTAGATTTTAACTGTACGCACTATATTTTACACAGTTAAAATTAAATACCTTAACTACATACAGTTAATGAATAAAGTTAAAAATATAGTACTTTTTTGCATACTTTACATAGTTGAAGTTAGATACTTTACACAGATTGAATTCAATTGCATGTAACGTTAGCGTATAGTGTTAAATAGTTTATGTGCTAGTGCATAAAAAGATGTTTTCTAATTAAAGTATTAGCTTTTAACTGTATGCGCTGTACTTTACACAGTTAAAACAAATTACATTAGTCAGTTTTACGTATTAGTACACTTAGCTAATAAGTAACGTTAAAAGTTAGTATTTTAGGCATGATAGCTGGAAAAATAGTTGTAGGACCATTGGGAACAGTAAATCTTTGCATACTTTATACAGTTAAAGTCAGATACTTTACCTAGGCTTAACTTTACGCATTAGTACGTAGTGTTATAGCGTAAAATTAAATATTTTCACCACTAATTTATGAAAGTATATTTTCTATAATCATGACAAGAATATTAGTTTTTAAATGTACGCATTATATCTACTTTTCCTGTAAAAATGAAATACTTTGCACGGAACTTGCTGGAGCCGCTGGCTAGCGAGGACCAGCAACTACATTAAGCAGAGCCCGGTCTGGTAAACATTGTTCCCCGTATAATTGGAATACATTATGTCATGTACAGGCGAGTGACCAAGATCCGGAATACATTATGCGACTTTGCATTATCCCCGAAATCTCGGGACATCCTTTAAGAAAGGGCCGGGTCTGCGGCTCACAAAGAGGCGGCGGCGGCCGCGTGCACGATACAAAGACATTTTGTGTATCTGCGGGGGCGGGCGAGGCGGCGGCACAATGCCGTATCTGGGGGTCACGCCAGACCGTAGCAACTAATTACAATGTATGATTAATTATATCGGGACAGTGCAGGCCGCCGGGACGGCCGCCTTGATGCGAGTAGTCAACGCCAAGAATTGGCCGCCAGGAACTGCTGGATGTCCTTACGAAGGAGATATCCACCGTTTTTTTCGACACCTAGTCTCCATTTCCCCCAGAAGTCGTAATAATAGTATTAATATACCGCCACTCCCACACACAATATTGATATTTAATTTAAATTAAAATTCATAACGATATGGAAAAGATTAAAGGAATTGATTCAGAGATTGGAAACATATTTTAATTTATGATCTCATTACATAGCAACCCCATAACCCCGTAACCCCGTAACCCCATAACCCCATAACCCCATAACCCCATCTTATCTCATCAGAGGTCTGAAATTATATAATTGGATTGGCAGGCTTCCCTAACCCCATAAATCTAACCTGGTAAACTCATACCCTGGATGTATGAGGATGTATAACCTCAAAACTCGGGGGAATTTAGTTTGGAATCTAAAATCTTCAAATAAATAGATTACAGGGGGTCATAGGATTATGAAGTTTTGGTGCAATGAGATCATCAATTCTAATCACTGATTATTCAAGTCGGTGTGAAATCCCGAAAACCGCTTTCTGGAAGTATTTCTTGATGTTAGGGTCAAAACACGAACTGATCCGAGAATTCTGAGTTTAGATTCGGATTCAGAGAGTCTAAACACTATGGAAATGATAGCCGAAAGTTAAGTAGTGGGCTTGAAAGACCAAGGATTAATAACAGTATATCAAATATTGTTATTAGCAAAACAGGTATTCCACGGGGTAGTGCATTAGGACCCTTGCTATTTGTTACTTTAGTTAATGATATACAAATAATATTGTATACAATGTAAATTATAGAAAATATTTAGATGACAGTATATATTGTTTTTGTTTTGTTTGAATTTGAATTTTATTATTTGATTTGTTATTATAATTTTTACTTTTACTTGTACTTTACTTTTGTATTTAGATTACTGAAATTGTTTTAACTTAGTAGAGCTGACTCAACTTCAGGGTGTGGTTTCCTGCAATTTTATTTTGTTTTTAACTTTTTTATATTGCATGAATGCATTTTATCAACTATTTAACGTTTAAGTTTGTCTTTTACCATAATTGTGACATTTTGAAGCTTTTCGTGTAACGATTTTATCTTATATTACCACGAAACTTATTCTACTTTAAATCTATCCTTCATTTTACTCATTTCTGTGTTCCACATCCCTTTTATGTCAGTTTTCTCCATACTATTAGTAAATATTTCAGTTTATCTCAAAAGTTTACATTTTTGTCCCATTTTTTATATGTTTTTTGTTATTATAAGAACAAATCATAACAATATATTTACATTAATGATATTAAAATTGAAATGGTAACACAAATTAGGTGTTTAGGAGTGATACTAGATCCTTAGTTCATTTAGTTAACATATTGGATGTTTGTAAAAAAAGTAAGTAAGCACATTGGTTTTTTCTTCAAAATTTTTTGTGTTTCACTTTCAACCTCATTTCAAAAAAACAGAGATAGGTATGATCCATATGTTATAAAATGAATCTACGAGATTTTTTTGTTTTTGGGTTGTAATCGATATACCTATTACTGATTTAATGTTAACAATGTTGCAGACAAATGTTGGAGGCAAAAACAGTGGTCCAAGATTTGAGCCTTGAGGCACCCCTAATAAAGAAATAAACGACAGTAATTTGAAACCCTCGACTATAACTATAAAATATTAAACTATAAGGCTGAAACCTTTTTGGGATGAATAGTATGTGTTCTCAAGGATATTAAATTGATTTNAGATGACAGTATATATTTAATTTGTTATTATTATTTTTACTTTTACTTGGGCGCCATATAATAAACTTTTGTATTTAGATTTTCTATTACTGAAATTGTTTTAACTGAGTAGAGCTGACTCAACTTCAGGGTGTGGTTTCCCGTAATTTTATTTTGTTTTAACTTTCTTATATTTCATGAGTGTATTTTATCAACTATTTAACGTTTAAGTTTATTTTTTACCATAATTGTGACATTTTGAAGCGTTTCATTTAACGATTTTATCTTATATTACTACGAAACTTATTCTACTTTAAATCCATCTTTCATTTTACTCATTTCTGTGTTTGACATCCCTTTTATGTCAGTTTTCTCCATACTATTAGTAAATATTTCAATTTATGTCAAAAGCTTACATTTTCGTCCCATTTTTTATATGTTTTATGTAATTATAAGAACAAATCATAACAATATATTTACATTAATGATATTAGAATTGAAATGGTAAGACAAATTAGGTGTTTAGGAGTGATACTAGATCCTTAGTTATCATTTAGTTAACATATTGGATGCTTGTAAAAAAAGTAAGTAAGCACATTGGTTTTTTCATCAAAATTTCTAATAAACTTTGGACAAACTCATTTATTGTGTTTCACTTTCAACCTCATTTAAAAAAAGACAGACATAGATAGGAGCCAGAGGTTATAAAATGAATCTATGAGATTTTTTTTGGGTTGTAATCGATATACCTAATACCGATTTAATGTTAAAAATGTTGCAGTAAATTCACATTTGGAGACAATTTGAAAAATCTAATTTGATTTTAATATTGAAAATGCAGCAAAGAATATTACCAAATTATACAGTGTTAGAAGTTTGACTGCTTTAATTTTAATAGACGATAGAATACTTTAAAATAAACAAAAAAACCTTATATGACATGGGTCCCAAACTCAACCATTTCCAAGAAAAATATTATCAAAATCTCCAATTTGATGTACAAAAGTTTGATTAATTAAGGAATATTATGTTTATCACTTTTTTTGAATTTTTTTATCTTAATTCTAAAAAATAATTGGCGTTGTAATAAATTTAAAATTCGATAAAATTCATATCGAGCAATGTGACAACGGGACGGCAGTTTATTAACACATGGTACTAAGATGTCCAGCAACTACCAATACGCAATTAAGTTGGTATCTGGATTCGACCGTGTCGGAGTGTTTTTTGCATACCACTTCAAAGTAAAACATTATTGAAATGGTTGTTATGATGCATAAAACTGCAATATTAAGGTTTATTATTAGGTAAATTAATTTACAGCACTTTATTTCCTCGACTAAATCATTGCTGGTGCATTGTCTGCCTGGGTTTCAATTACTCACCTGCAACTCGCGTTTTACCTGAGCGGACATCGATTTTTACGGGAGTCACGCGAGGTGCCACGGAGAAGGTGCCAACAGGGACGAGGCTTGGGTTACTAACTCCTTGCGTTGAAAAAAAAAACATTGCAGCGAGGGCTAAAGAGCAGTGCTATACCTATTTATACGGAGACCGTCTTTAACCTTTTGAAGCAGATAAAGTTTTTTCTCGAAAACCATGTGAAATTGATTTTTTTTCGTAATTTTCATGCCCCGTCCCTGAACAAGCTAGTGTGACCTCAAACAACGACGCGCGTGAGTCGTAGTGTATACACACCTGGGAACTGCGGTATGCATGGTACTCAAATCTGATAATTTAAATGTAAAGTGGATAATTTTACTAAAAAGCAAATTCTCACACCACATGCAGTACTGTGAAGTACTACTCTTTAGCCTATTACTTTTACTGGGTAGATTTTCAGATAAACTATGAAATGGTGTCTAGCAAGAAGATAATTTAACACAAAACTCGAATCTCAGATGGAAGTCTATTAAAGAATTTAATGCAAAAATAATTTGTGCCATCTCTGGATTTCACTCTCTTGTATAAAATTTTCTTGTCGAACAAATCTATTCTGATTATTTTTTATATAAATGAGATATTCAAATATGTAAACTGACGGCATTGTAAGAATATTTAGCAGTTTGAAGTACTCCCGACAATCATCTCTGTATTTTATTCCAGCCATGATTCTAATACATTTACGTTGTAAACCAAAAATTTTATCACTGCGAGACGAATGACCCCAGTTCAAAATTGCATAAGTCATGGTGGCATGAAAAGTACCATAATATGCAGATATTAGTACACGCTTAGATACTACACGATCCAAATTACGCAGTAGGAAAATATTCTTAGATAAACGTACGGACAAATCATTGACAAGTTTTTCCCAACTTAATTTAGTGCCAAGGTGAACTCCAAGAAATTTAATGCTATTTGGGTTATCACAAGTATTGATATGGCGAAGTGTAAAAAGAAAAGATGTCTTCTGATGTGTTTGTATGTCAAAAAAGGTACAAAGATGTATTTTTAATGTTTCCAGTTCACATTAATGTAGAGACATTTTTAAAAACTATTTTATTCTAACTCTATCTGGTCTTTTCATATTTGCTTTGGGTAATTATGTATTTAACAATAAATCTAAATTTTATACCAAAATGGAAATTCATGAAATTAATACACGACAAAAAAATGAATACTATATACTATTTATGAGACTGTAGCTCACCCTGAAATCACCAAACTGTCTGGGCCTTAAGGTATTTAATAAATTACCTAACTATCTTTTACTAAAAACACTAAAAACTAAAATCGTACCTAATTGATATGTGTCCGTATTCTTTGGATGAGTACTCTAGATTTTAATGGACTGCGATTTTGTTTTTTTATGTGAACTATATGTGATCTAATGCGTTTGTTAATTTATTTAATTTAGATTATAAGTTATGTGTGACAAATTCTTATACAGTGTAAGACTGTCTATTAGAAAATATATTATTATTATTATTATTATTAGATTGAGTTTTGTCAACATTTAAGGACGTTCGATACACCTCTTCCGGGGCGGGCGGTGCGGAGAGTATGCCTATGTTTATACACGGGAGTCTTGTTGCAGTACCAACTTTACATAAATTAATTTCAGCGAACTAAGTATGCTATTTAGAATGAAATTTATACAACACATATTAGCTTGCATATTTTTTTCGTGTTTAATACACGTCTCTTCACTTTTTATTTGAATAAAAGTGTCTATTTATTCATTACGAACTTGTAAAATTATGGATGAAGTCTGGCAACATTGCCATGGCGTGGTGGTAAAAGTTGGGTCAACTGTCATTACTGTCAACTTTGCGCGAATTCCGTAAACATTAATGAACAACCAAGGTACAAAGGAAAAGTAATGACTGAAAAGCAATATAAAATGAGTGTAAAAGAGAATGTGGATTGATGAGAATAAAATAAAATGTGCAAACCGAGAATCCATATGATAACTATCAAGAAGTTCAGTGTATGATAGTGAGACGTCGACTTGTCAAATTGAAGATTATGACATAACATCTATACTGTTCGTTTTGCAAAGAGATCCTTTCAATTTTTGTTTCAAATTGCTAGTATATTGCTTTAGATCACGAAAAATGTATTTAATATTAATTATTACTACATATATTTTCGACTGGAATAATTTTATAATCTATAATCGAGCTATTCAAATACATATAACGCATCAGTCGAAGCATTAATTACAGCGTACAGTGTTGCCATATTTCCTTTCATTGGATCAGATGTTTGTTCAAATTTGTCAAAACATTATCTATTCATTCCATTATCTCAATAATTACATTGTAAGTGCATACTTTTATTGTTTTAAAATGATTAGTAATATTTAATTCTTTAATTACAATTTTATTTTTCCGATCCTAACCATTTTTAAGAGCAATATTCACGTTTGATTAAATTTTTTTCCCAACTCCCATAAGAGCCTGTGTAAAAGAGCATAATTTTTAAAATCATTTAAAAAAAACTACGTTGTCAATCGATCTGATATTTTTACACAAGTCAGTTTGCATATTTATTAACAGATTTCAATTGCTTTAAAAACATTCTTACCATTTTTCTTTTGGTATCGAACCTCCTTAAGTTCAATCTATTATCAATAAACCAGTCCTTTATCAGCGGCAGCGTATCCACTGAATCCTCTGTGAGTTTAATTCAAGTTATTATTTGACTTTAAAGCGGTAGTATCATCGGCAAATAAACTAAGATCAGTAGTTATATCACAATTTGGGAAATCATAGATCATAGATAAGAAATAGAATAGGGCCCAATACTGAGCCTTAGGGAACTCCATGAACTATTTTTAAGTATGAAGAACAAGAATTATAAAAAACATACTGAATTCTGTTCGATAGATAAGACTCAATAAGGGACACGCTATTGTCATCAAAATTGTAAAATTTTAGTTGTTTTTAGCCTTAGTCAAATCGTAAAAATTTTCACTGACAACATTGTTTGATTCGAAATTGTTTAAAATAATCGTAGTCAACTGGTTAATAGCTAAAATTGTTGACCTATTGTTCCTAAAACCGTATTGACTAGAATGGAATAAATTATTGTTTTCAAAATACTCTGCAATTTGCATTTTTAAGGCAGTTTCGAAAACCTTTGCCAGAACGGGAACAAGAGATATTGGTCGGTAATTAGATACATCATCTTTCTCACCTTTCTTAAAAACAGGACTAACCTCGGATAACTTGAAAGTTGTAGGAAATACGTTGGATTGAAACTAGAACATCCTGAAACATATACAGGCCATTCATTCCGAAGAACATCGGCAACGTTACTGGCTAATACAGGAATTGATGTATTAGCAATCAAGAGACATGGTAGGTGGAAATCAGCCACAACTGTAGAAAGCTATGGTGCTGACAGTTTAAAAACAAAAATGAAATAGTCAATAGGATTCTTTACAATGATGTACTACTAGAACTTCAAGTTCTAGTAGTACGTCGCATCATGCTGTTTTAATGGATCAGTCAGATAATATTGAGCCTCAGGTGACTGAAATGGAGTGGTCAAATCATTTTGAGAAAAATGTGACATTTAGTAAACGCGAGGGGAATAATTATCCAGATTTTATAAATGTTACTAAATGTACAATTGCTATAAATATGCATTCATAATAATTAATAAAATGTAATGTTCATCAAAAATGTCTACTTATTTGTTCATAAAATATGCTTTTTTTATAACTCGAAATCGCTTTTTTCCCTAGGGAGGTAAGTCTCACCTCCCGTTGTCCATAGCAACTTCCACTTCTATGATAAAATCCACTTACCTCCTTAAAAACAATGTATTAATAGTCGATTTATTATAGTGGGAGCGAATAAAAATATATACATCGAGCAAAATTCACGCCAAGGGGTCCATCCAATACCTGGAACGTCATTTTTAAAAATAAATATCAAGGAACAGTGAGACACAAAAAAATAAGAATCATCGAAACGTTTACAAACTCATAAGCAGGTGTTACGGTGACATATAAGGCATGTTAATAAGGATTGGCTAAGCCTGTGGCGATCGGAGACTTTATGGCAGCTAAAATCTACATAAACAGACGGCTGTATAATTAGTATTTGAATTACAACCGCTCATTACCTCTCGGTTTGAATAAAAGGCCAACACCTTTGGCCCTACCATCGCGGTGGTCTTTGCCCGCAGACCGGGATGAATTCGTCAACGCGCAAAGAAACCATCAAAACGACTGGCAGTGTCGATGTGACGAGCATGAACACCTACCTAACTATTGTTAGTAGCCAGTGGCGTCTTCTGTAGGGGAGCTTGCAGTACTTATTTGAGAATTAGTCCGACCAAATGTTTAAATGCAATTATAATCATAGAAAATAATTGCATTTAGTTCCACCCTGTGATAAGTCATTTTTATTACGAACAAATTACAAATTATCCATAAAATAACTTCATTTTTAAATAAACGTTTCTATTGTAAATATGATTTTTGTTTTACTACAAAATATTAATTATTTGAAAATATACCAGTCCGGAATTACCTAGATATTATAAGATAACCGTAAAAATGACTTTGTATAATAATTTAGAGGTTGCATGTCAGAAGACATCAGAAGTTACAAATCACTTGCAAAAATTACTTGTGTTTTGAACTACAAGTTGTAGATAATTTGAAAAAAAATTAGTCTGAAGCCTTGATTATAAGATACTGTAAAAATGACTTCGGCTATTTTGAGTCACAATTTACATTTTACTTGAAAAAAGCAATCAATTAAGTAAGTTCCAGATCCCTTATTAAGGTGACTTTTTCCAGACTTCAATATAGAGTCATAAATTATCAATCACATGTCAAAATGACTTCTGTATTGCAAATAATAATTTCGATACAAATTAAAATGCTGTCTGACTTGATCTAGCATCCGAAGAGTGCCAGCCTGCAGACACAAACATAAATGTCATCGTAAAAATGACTTTCGCGTCGTAATTTCGGGGCAACTTGTAAAAAGACATCAATCTGGGTTAGGATTATGAATCATTTGTAAAAATTGCTTTTGCTTGATTATAAGTTATTGTAAAATTTACTTCAGGTACATATTTCACAATTCACAAGTGCTTGTAAAACGACGTTAATTTGAGGTCAGTTACAAATAACTTATAAAAGTGACTTTTTCATATTTCGATTTGAAGTCCCAATTTAGTAATCTATGTAGAAATCACTTCTGTATTAAATTACAAATTCAAAACAAGTTTTATAAATGTTTCTCACACAAAAAAGACTTAATCTTGTAGTCACAAAAGAAAACCACCGTAAAAATGACTATTTTCTTTAAAAATTACAAACCACTAGTAAAAATGATACTTGGTTTGAACTATATGAAAGAAAAAGACAGGTCTTTGTAAAAATGACTGCAAATTGAAATCAGTTACTTATAAAATGACTTTTTTAGACGTCTACCTCGAGTTATTGTTATCAATCACTTGTCAAAATGACTTCCGTATTACAAATAATTTTGATATAAATTAAAATGTAGACGGTCTAGCAGTTCTTGTTGCATCGAAATTTTTCGCACACTGCCTTGCCATCACGTTTAAATAGTTAGAAGCTGTAGCTAATGAATTAATTACGTTTCATAACTGCCTGGTAAGAATAATGATTATGAATTTAATTATAGTGTTTCTGGCAAACATAATGAAGTCCGTATGCTCTCTTATAATAAATAACGTTCCACCCGGGGCGTTTTCCATATCAAATGCAAATCTACTCCGTAAAAATTGACATACGGGGTGTTAAAAAATACCAACCTCATTTCCATTAAAATAAATAAACCGAATAGAAAAAACACACTGTAGAAATACGCCAAGCATCTACAAACGTTAAAGGAGGGCGTTTGTTACCCGCAAAACGTAACGTCCCGACAGGTATTTCCGCCTAAACGGAATTTTGACAGCGAAGCGAACTATATTCAACAAATTTATCGCTTTCCGAATAAATATGTATGTTATACATCCCTGCGAGTGTGATAGAGGTCACGCCCCGCTATAATCCTGACAGGGCGGCCTACCGTACCTCGAACTTATCTCTAAACAATCGTAGGGGATAATAACGTGAACGTATACGTGTGACGCGGGGAATCCTCACACACACATAAATCGAGAAGATGACAAGGGCGCTTATGTCTGCACACTATCTGGCAATAACTCACGTATAGGTGGGATAGGGCGGCGGCTCGCCCTTCAAAATGTGTCACTTGTAAGAATGAATTCGATCTGAATTCGGAAGTTACCTGTAAAGTTAATGTTTGTCTTTAAAAAAGCCACTTGTAAACAAACTACAACCTCAAATCACACGTTTCATGTAAAAATGACTTATGCACAAGTTGTAAGCCACTTTTAAAAATACTTACATTATAAAATGACTTTAAATCACATCTCGTAATAGCTTGTGAAAAACTTTATCTTAAAATAGTCACTTGTAAACAAACTTCAACCTCAAATCACACATTTCACGTAAAAATGACTAATACACAAGTTGTAATCCGCTTTTAAAACGACTTACATTGTGACAATGACTTTTTAAATCACACCTTGTAATATCTTATGAAAAACTTTATCTTAAAAAAAGTTACTTCTAAACAAACTTCAACCTCAAATCACACGTGTCATGTAAAAATGACTTATACACAAGTTGTAACCCACTTTTAAAAGACATACATTGTAAAAATGACTTTTTAAATAACAACTAGTAATAGTTTGTGAAAAACTAGTTGGCTAATTTTTACGACACGAGTTTATTGTTAAAATGACTTAAAAATAATCTAACAAGTTACCTATCACACGTAAAATAACCATATGATGATAATAATGTTTAAAAAGTATTTAAAAATCATGTTTAAAAGTAGCTACTTGTTCTGTAGTTAAAAGTCACACTTAAATGCTTTTATTATAAGATTCTTGTAAAAAGACTTTAACCTGAACTTAAAAGTCTGACGTAAAATTACTTCTTTTAAAGTCACTATTAAAAACAACTTTCAACTGGATTTAAGAATTATGATCAATGTAAAAATGACTTGCTTAATTATATATTGTGTCATTTGTCAAAAAATATTTAATTTGATAACCAAAGTCATTAAAACTGTGGTGACTAATTCCCAGTCATTTGTGAAACTTTAAAGACTAGTGAGTTTAATTTAAACAGCTAATTAAAAGTGACTTCTTCAAAAATTGCAAGTAACTTTGAAAAGACTTACAATTTACAATCACATGTAAAAATGACTTACATACTAAATAACCTGTAATAGTTTGTAAAAACAATTTTGCAATTACAAATATTATGTAAGTAAAAATGACTTATTTTGAATTTGTAACTCCCTTGAAAAGGTATGTTCCTACAAAAGACTTCACTTGACTTGAAAAATGACTTGTTCTAAAGTAATAGTTCATTTTTTAATATACTTATCTGGTTTAACAAGTTACCATATGTAAAAAACACTTGATAAATCACATAAGTCAATTGAAACTTCAAAGATTGTTACAAAATTTACAAATAATATATAAAAACGACTTATTTTGAAGTTATAAACCTGATTTAAACAGTCTGTATTGTAACATGCTTATAAGACACTTTAACCTAAAGATCTGATAAAAAAAGAAATTATAATCAAATGACTTGTTACAATACACAATATGTCATTTGAAGATACAAATGACATGTAAAAAGACTTGTTCAGAAGTTGTCACTTGTGATATTTTTGTTTGATTTAACAAGTTAATTGTAAAAGTGACTTTATTTTCAGTAATTATAAATCACTCTACTTAAAATTAAAAGGAACAAACATATGCCATATAAAAAAACAATTGTAAAATGAATATACTATTACTATTTATTGGAAAGTGTGTAGATTTGGGATGAGCCGTTGCCCTATCATAAAATACGCAACACCCTCGCACCCAGCCAGTAACGCGACCCCGAAAAGGGTTGCAAAGGGCTAAGCCGGTCACTACGGCACGGGTATGCGTCTCAGAATGGGGGCAAGTGATGCGGTAGGAACTTGCGGCTAGGGTTTAGGACTGAGTCGTCGTCTGACTGATTCTTGAGGAAGGTGACAATTAGGATTAAGGAGGTAATGGCACGGTTAGCAGTATGTCGAGGCGGGATTTCACTGTTTTGCACTAACAGATTTTCCCTCACTGCAAGCGCAGGGTGGGATCTAAGAAAATATGTTAACTTAATAATAATTATAAAAAGATGAAGAGGATACAAGATTGTGTATTCTTATCGCGATTCTATAGGTCTTTGAGCTTCTACTTGAGCTTGAGCTGACTTCTACTTGGAACTGTAAAAATGATTTACATCTTGCGTTACAACTTATGTCACTTGTAAAAAGACTGTAGTCTGCAGCCGTACATTTCAAGGTCCAAGGTATGTACTTCTATTTTAATTTACAAGTTATAAGTCACATGTAAAAAGACTTCAACATAAGTTTACAAGTTACAAATGTCTTGTAATGTCATAAATACTGTAACAAATAAACTAACAGGAAGTTATAAATTATTTAACTGATATGAATCTAAGAAAATATGTTAACTTAATAATGATTATAAAAAGGCGAAGAGAATAGAAGATTATGTATCCTTATCGCGTTTTTACATCTCTTTGAGTTTCTACTCGAGCTTAAGCTGACTTCTACTTGGAACTGTAAAAATGACTTACATCTTGACTTACAACTTATGTCACTTTTAAAAAGTTTGTAGTCTGTAGCTATACATTTCAAGGTACAAAGCATTTTAATTTACAAGTTATAAGTTACATGTAAAAAGACTTCAACATAAGGTTACACGTTACAAATGTCTAGTAAATTTAAAATACTGTAANTATAAGGTTTAAATAGAGCAGTAGACAGATCTATCATCATTTAATCATGAATAGATTACCAAGTGAATAAAATAATCAATGAATAAATAAAGGAATGGTTATATTCAGAAGAAATTTGTTGAAAGTAGATTCACCACTCACCAAGCAAAATCTATTTATTGGATTCAAACAATCCTTGGTAGAAACCCGATCGCCCACTTCTATTCCTGCCTTCGATTCTGGGCATCCGAGGCCCTGTCCTGTACGATTTCCTTCAAGAGAACCGTCCATTCTAGGTTTCTAATTCTGGGAACCTGCCCATAGGTGAATCTTAGCCCCACTGGATGAATTGAAAATTAATCAACACTAATCCAGAGCTCATGCCCCAAGACCACGACAAGGCATTCATCATCTTGAGGAATAACCTATGTCGTAGGCTTGCAGAAATGATATCACCAAAATAAATTGAGAAGAATTGGAGAATAGGAAAACAAAATGTTGACTGTCAAATGAACTAGAAAGAAGAGATTCGCACACCCAGTTCCAATGGAGCTCTTAACCACCAATTGACAGTCTATTGACAATTGATGAAACTCCGTAGCTTGAAAATTTTTACCTCAACCTTTCATATGCAGTTTCTTATGTCAAAAACTTTGAAAATCAGAATTCTGTTCATATCGCGCAAGTCATCATGTGGCATGAGGTTACCCGAAATATGCCAGAAACCCTGAAATATCGCGCATTTGTTATTTATTACTAGCTGTTGCCTATATATTGCTGGTGTAATTAAATGCTAATTGGAGAATACTCGTAGGAGTAATTGTTTGCTGCAATGGCAACAGTTATGACTCTTGCCTCTGGGGTTAGATATCTTCTGCATATATAGATTTCTGGTTTCGAGGAATATTATTTGTCATCATTCTTGACATTCACGATTGAGTTTCTGGTGAACAGTGCCTATTTTATATAAAAGTCCTTTGGTTACTTCAAAAACTGTTCAAGAAGCACGGATATGCTTACACTTTCCCAAGCGCTGTCGGCGAAAACCGCTGCGTTTTGAGGCTACCACCCGGACTATGAGATATCCGCCGAGTTACAAGTGATTTACCTGGTTATTGGATCGGATCCGGCTCTCGGTATTGTTTGGTAAACGTTACTTCCCACGATCATTTGTTTTGCATATCGTGCTAATATGTCGGGTGGTAGGCCCCGGTTGGATCTCAGGAAAACGGGCGGCTTGCAGGGGCTTCCGTAAATGGGGAAGCGAGCTCTAAGGGGTGAAAAGGGGTGATATTTTTCTATATGGCCCAGGTCCAGACACGATATACAGGGTGATTAAAAAAACCGCTGACAGACTTCTAGGGTAGATAATACATACAAAATTAAGAGGAAAAGTTTTAATAAACATAGGGTCGCAAATGCCTCCTCAACGAGATACAGGGCGTCAAAGTTTCTGTAAAATTAAACATTGTCTGCAATAATTCCAGAATGCCTGAACATTTCTATTTCAAATTTGCTATGCGTAGTTAGCACCTTAAGACCAATGTTTGATGTACTGCTCAAAATTTTATGAGCAGCAGTGTCGTAGAGACGGGGTCAACGTGACCCTTTTTTAAAAATATTTTCTACGCCACTGCTAATTTTGTCAAACGGTCAAACTATTTTCGTGTAAAGTGTTCAATTGTCTATCNTCCCTGCGAGTGTGATAGAGGTCACGCCCCGCTATAATCCTGACAGGGCGGCCTACCGTACCTCGAACTTATCTCTAAACAATCGTAGGGGATAATAACGTGAACGTATACGTGTGACGCGGGGAATCCTCACACACACATAAATCGAGAAGATGACAAGGGCGCTTATGTCTGCACACTATCTGGCAATAACTCACGTATAGGTGGGATAGGGCGGCGGCTCGCCCTTCAAAATGTGTCACTTGTAAGAATGAATTCGATCTGAAGTCGGAAGATACCTGTAAAGTTAATCTTTGTCTTTAAAAAAGCCACTTGTAAACAAACTACAACCTCAAATCACACGTTTCATGTAAAAATGACTTATGCACAAGTTGCAAGCCACTTTTAAAAATACTTACATTATAAAATGACTTTAAATCACATCTCGTAATAGCTTGTGAAAAACTTTATCTTAAAATAGTCACTTGTAAACAAACTTCAACCTCAAATCACACATTTCACGTAAAAATGACTAATACACAAGTTGTAATCCGCTTTTAAAACGACTTACATTGTGACAATGACTTTTTAAATCACACCTTGTAATATCTTATGAAAAACTTTATCTTAAAAAAAGTTACTTCTAAACAAACTTCAACCTCAAATCACACGTGTCATGTAAAAATGACTTATACACAAGTTGTAACCCACTTTTAAAAGACATACATTGTAAAAATGACTTTTTAAATAACAACTAGTAATAGTTTGTGAAAAACTAGTTGGCTAATTTTTACGACACGAGTTTATTGTTAAAATGATTTAAAAATAATCTAACAAGTTACCTATCACACGTAAAATAACCATATGATGATCATAATGTTTAAAAAGTATTTAAAAATCATGTTTAAAAGTAGCTACTTGTTCTGTAGTTAAAAGTCACACTTAAATGCTTTTATTATAAGATTCTTGTAAAAAGACTTTAACCTGAACTTAAAAGTCTGACGTAAATTTACTTCTTTTAAAGTCACTATTAAAAACAACTTTCAACTGGATTTAAGAATTATGATCAATGTAAAAATGACTTGCTTAATTATATATTGTGTCATTTGTCAAAAAATATTTAATTTGATAACCAAAGTCATTAAAACTGTGGTGACTAATTCCCAGTCATTTGTGAAACTTTAAAGACTAGTGAGTTTAATTTAAACAGCTAATTAAAAGTGACTTCTTCAAAAATTGCAAGTAACTTTGAAAAGACTTACAATTTACAATCACATGTAAAAATGACTTACATACTAAATAACCTGCAATAGTTTGTAAAAACAATTTTGCAATTACAAATATTATGTAAGTAAAAATTACTTATTTTGAATTTGTAACTCCCTTGAAAAGGTATGTTCCTACAAAAGACTTCACTTGACTTGAAAAATGACTTGTTCTAAAGTAATAGTTCATTTTTTAATATACTTATCTGGTTTAACAAGTTACCATATGTAAAAAACACTTGATAAATCACATAAGTCAATTGAAACTTCAAAGATTGTTACAAAATTTACAAATAATATATAAAAACGACTTATTTTGAAGTTATAAACCTGATTTAAACAGTCTGTATTGTAACATGCTTATAAGACACTTTAACCTAAAGATCTGATAAAAAAAGAAATTATAATCAAATGACTTGTTACAATACACAATATGTCATTTGAAGATACAAATGACATGTAAAAAGACTTGTTCAGAAGTTGTCACTTGTGAAATTTTTGTTTGATTTAACAAGTTAATTGTAAAAGTGACTTTATTTTCAGTAATTATAAATCACTCTACTTAAAATTAAAAGGAACAAACATATGCCATATAAAAAAACAATTGTAAAATTAATATACTATTACTATTTATTGGAAAGTGTGTAGATTTGGGATGAGCCGTTGCCCTATCATAAAATACGCAACACCCTCGCACCCAGCCAGTAACGCGACCCCGAAAAGGGTTGCAAAGGGCTAAGCCGGTCACTACGGCACGGGTATGCGTCTCAGAATGGGGGCAAGTGATGCGGTAGGAACTTGCGGCTAGGGTTTAGGACTGAGTCGTCGTCTGACTGATTCTTGAGGAAGGTGACAATTAGGATTAAGGAGGTAATGGCAGGGTTAGCAGTATGTCGAGGCGGGATTTCACTGTTTTGCACTAACAGATTTTCCCTCACTGCAAGCGCAGGGTGGGATCTAAGAAAATATGTTAACTTAATAATAATTATAAAAAGATGAAGAGGATACAAGATTGTGTATTCTTATCGCGATTCTATAGGTCTTTGAGCTTCTACTTGAGCTTGAGCTGACTTCTACTTGGAACTGTAAAAATGACTTATCTTGCATTACAACTTATGTCACTTGTAAAAAGACTGTAGTCTGCAGCCGTACATTTCAAGGTCCAAGGTATGTACTTCTATTTTAATTTACAAGTTATAAGTCACATGTAAAAAGACTTCAACATAAGGTTACAAGTTACAAATGTCTTGTAATGTTATAAATACTGTAACAAATAAACTAACAGGAAGTTAACTGGTATGAATCTAAGAAAATATGTTAACTTAATAATAATTACTATAAAAAGGCGAAGAGAATAGAAGATTATGTATCCTTATCGCGTTTTTACATCTCTTTGAGTTTCTACTCGAGCTTAAGCTGACTTCTACTTGGAACTGTAAAAATGACTTACATCTTGACTTACAACTTATGTCACTTGTAAAAAGACTGTAGTCTGCAGCCATACATTTCAAGGTCCAAGGTATGTACTTCTATTTTAATTAAAAGTTATAAATCACATGTAAAAAGACTTCAACATAAGTTTACAAGTTACAAATGTCTTGTAATGTCATAAATACTGTAACAAATAAACTAACAGGAAGTTATAAATTATTTAACTGATATGAATCTAAGAAAATATGTTAACTTAATAATGATTATAAAAAGGCGAAGAGAATAGAAGATTATGTATCCTTATCGCGTTTTTACATCTCTTTGAGTTTCTACTCGAGCTTATGCTGACTTCTACTTGGAACTGTAAAAATGACTTACATCTTGACTTACAACTTATATCACTTTTAAAAAGATTGTAGTCTGTAGCTATACATTTCAAGGTACAAGGCATTTTAATTTACAAGTTATAAGTTATATATAAAAAGACTTCAACATAAGTTTACACGTTACAAATGTCTAGTAAATTTAAAATACTATAACAAATACACTAACAGGAAGTTGTAAAATATTTAAAACAGTTCAAGTGACATGAATCTAGAAGATCTGGATAGTTTTGTGTCTATAAATACAGTTCAATTATTAAATACAGTTCAATTATTAAATTTGAAAGTGACTAAATACAATATTTGGACTTTATGCGATTGGATTCAGGGCTACCACCCGGACTAACCTCCATCTTTCGTTTCTCAATCAAGTGTAGACCCCAATAAACGCATCGGTGCATACGGCACATTGCATATCTTACGTGTATTGCTCCATCGGCTGCTTGGTCATAGACCGATTCTGTAGTGAATCATTTTACAGTGGAACTGGTATGAAACACCACTGTTATTAAGATACTTGCGTTGCTTTCTCAAATACTGGGATTGAGGGGGACCGCAAGCAGCCATTTAGGAACGATTTTGTAATCATGCAGTCCATATCAGTTCATGAAATGCTAGATGTTGTTACCTCATTGACTGGAATAGACGGGGGGAAGGAAAAAACTGTAAAAGACGGCATTCTCGTTTTCTGCAAGAATTATTTTCATTTTGGTAAATATTTTTGTTATACCTTAAATATTTTCATATCTCTACAACGTGTTTACTCTTGGAAAATTATTTTTTAAAGTTAAATCCTTCTGATGTACTAAGCCATATGGCGTAAAATAATATATCAAATCAATAAATACTAATTTTACTTAATAAAAAAGTGCTAACATATTGAGAACTGCTGATCGAGAGGGAATGACACGTCGCATTTTCACATAACACATCATAGTAAAAAAATAATCAACATCAAGATTATTATAATTTTATAGTGAAATATTGCATTCAATTTTCTTCACAATCTTAAGTAAAATGTGGAAACAGTAAGACCCTCCTATAGCAGTTGTCAAAAATACAAGATATTTCTTTAAATTATCACACCATTTAACAATTTCACAGGCCTCTACACAGGCCGACAAAAAAAGGTTTGTCTTTTAGATCAGAGCCGAATTTTCCTATGTATGTATTTTGATGTTCTAAAACGAATTTCAAGGTTAGAAAAAATCACAAATTTTTGCGATATTTCAGGTTTTCTGTCATTTTTTGGGTAACCTCATGCCGCTCATCAAGACTTGTGTGATATGATCAGAATTCTGATTTTCAAAGTTTTTAACTTAAGAGACTGCATATGAACGGTTGAGGTACAAATTTCCATGCTATGGAGTATCATCAATTGTCAATTGACTGTCAATATATTCCAGCAGATGAAGCATTCTGCAGTTGATGAAGGAACTCTTTGTTTTGTGGGTTTTTCAAACTTCTGATGATTGATCTGATGTCGTTGCATCGATGATCTGTTTGTCAAATGTAGTAGACTGTCTAGTGACGGACCACTTACTATAAAAAGACTGTTAATAGACTTTTAGTACATATAAGGTTTAAATAGAGCAGTAGACAGATCTATCATCATTTAATCATGTGAATAAAATAATCAATGAATAAATAAAGGAATGGTTATATTCAGAAGAAATTTGTTGAAAGTAGATTCACCACTCACCAAGCAAAATCTATTTATTGGATTCAAACAATCCTTGGTAGAAACCCGATCGCCCACTTCTATTCCTGCCTTCGATTCTGGGCATCCGAGGCCCTGTCCTGTACGATTTCCTTCAAGAGAACCGTCCATTCTAGGTTTCTAATTCTGGGAACCTGCCCATAGGTGAATCTTAGCCCCACTGGATGAATTGAAAATTAATCAACACTAATCCAGAGCTCATGCCCCAAGACCACGACAAGGCATTCATCATCTTGAGGAATAACCTATGTCGTAGGCTTGCAGAAATGATATCACCAAAATAAATTGAGAAGAATTGGAGAATAGGAAAACAAAATGTTGACTGTCAAATGAACTAGAAAGAAGAGATTCGCACACCCAGTTCCAATGGAGCTCTTAACCACCAATTGACAGTCTATTGACAATTGATGAAACTCCGTAGCTTGAAAATTTTTACCTCAACCTTTCATATGCAGTTTCTTATGTCAAAAACTTTGAAAATCAGAATTCTGTTCATATCGCGCAAGTCATCATGTGGCATGAGGTTACCCGAAATATGCCAGAAACCCTGAAATATCGCGCATTTGTTATTTATTACTAGCTGTTGCCTATATATTGCTGGTGTAATTAAATGCTAATTGGAGAATACTCGTAGGAGTAATTGTTTGCTGCAATGGCAACAGTTATGACTCTTGCCTCTGGGGTTAGATATCTTCTGCATATATAGATTTCTGGTTTCGAGGAATATTATTTGTCATCATTCTTGACATTCACGATTGAGTTTCTGGTGAACAGTGCCTATTTTATATAAAAGTCCTTTGGTTACTTCAAAAACTGTTCAAGAAGCACGGATATGCTTACACTTTCCCAAGCGCTGTCGGCGAAAACCGCTGCGTTTTGAGGCTACCACCCGGACTATGAGATATCCGCCGAGTTACAAGTGATTTACCTGGTTATTGGATCGGATCCGGCTCTCGGTATTGTTTGGTAAACGTTACTTCCCACGATCATTTGTTTTGCATATCGTGCTAATATGTCGGGTGGTAGGCCCCGGTTGGATCTCAGGAAAACGGGCGGCTTGCAGGGGCTTCCGTAAATGGGGAAGCGAGCTCTAAGGGGTGAAAAGGGGTGATATTTTTCTATATGGCCCAGGTCCAGACACGATATACAGGGTGATTAAAAAAACCGCTGACAGACTTCTAGGGTAGATAATACATACAAAATTAAGAGGAAAAGTTTTAATAAACATAGGGTCGCAAATGCCTCCTCAACGAGATACAGGGCGTCAAAGTTTCTGTAAAATTAAACATTGTCTGCAATAATTCCAGAATGCCTGAACATTTCTATTTCAAATTTGCTATGCGTAGTTAGCACCTTAAGACCAATGTTTGATGTACTGCTCAAAATTTTATGAGCAGCAGTGTCGTAGAGACGGGGTCAACGTGACCCTTTTTTAAAAATATTTTCTACGCCACTGCTAATTTTGTCAAACGGTCAAACTATTTTCGTGTAAAGTGTTCAATTGTCTATC
>NW_019416279.1:1670526-1694958 GCF_000390285.2 Anoplophora glabripennis
TCGCTAGCTTTTGGACTAGTAAGGGGGATGAAGCGTGCCGGGAACGAAAATCCATTGGCGTGTCTGCGTAAAAGGCAACAAGATATAGAAAATATTGAAAAAAGATAATAAAACATAACATCTAATATTTTTTACGGTTTGCTATAACCGGCACTTTGATCCATTTGAATTATTACAGCATTTTAAAACGTCCCAGTTGTGTTTTTTTAATTTATAAATTTATTATAGCAATGGAATTAGACCCCTCGTCTACGCTTATGCTATGACGTTTCTCAGGACGGCTAAATCAAGTCCGTTTACACCTACTAAAAAAGAATTTCCCTATTCCCTACCAAGTGCAAAAGACAGAGATAGAATGTAGATCGACGTTCAGTGTAACTCAGTCTATAGACTATTATAGTTATCGATGTGCGTAGTGAGCGGCACAAAGATAAATAATATTGAACCGTTATAAAAATCATTTTATATTTTATGCGCATTCTAGTAATAGTGTATTTATATTATGTTTTAGTCACTCTCTATAATTTCGACCGCGGAGTATAGAAGTAGTTCTAGATAAACCAGCAATAAGACTAACCGCAGCCCTCTGCATAATGAAAGCTTTTTGGGCATTACTAAAATTACCCTAAAGTGCAATGCCATACGTCAAATGACTATGAACTAAACAGTAATTCACTGTCATCAAATGAAGGTCGCAACTGTCAATAGGAATATTTGTGCTGATAATTTTGAATATATGCTATCAATATGTGCTGTCCAGTTTATACTAGAATCTAGAGTAACACCCAAATACTTGACATCCGGTTTGGGTTGGATTTTACTAGAAGTAAATGTTAGGTGTTGAGTTCTGGAAACATTTAGCTTCAATATATTCACTGAACACCAACTTTCCCCCGCAATCAAACTACCCGAACTCATACCTCTACTAGCACGAGACAGTGTTGTGTCATATGCAAAGAGGACACATGTACTATTAGGAATATTGACCGATAAGTCGTTGATGCATATCAAGAAAAACACAGGACCTAGTATTGACTCTTGAGGTACACCATTACATACAGGAGGTAAGGTAGATTCTGTGCTTTGTATATTAACATACTGTTGCCTGCCTGTTAAATAAGATTGAAAAAGTTGTAATTCATTATTACGAATACCGTAATATTCAAGTTCAAGTAAAATATCGACATTAATGCAATCAAAGGCCTTCAAAGATCACAAAAAGAAGCATAAGTAACCTCATTAGTATCAAAACCATCAACGACTTCGTCAATAGCTGCCAGAAGAGCTTTAATGGTAGAAAAGCCCTTTCTGAAAGCAAATTGTAAAGGTGATAATATAGATGTAACTTCCAAATAAGCAAGTAGTTTTTCAAATATTTTCGAAAAAATCGTAACTATAGCTATGGGACGAAAATTATCGAATGAGTCAATGTTACCTTTTTTGTACACAGGAAGAACCTTTGTTATTTTTAAACAATCAGGTCATGTACCTCTTCAATCTCTTCAATACATTTATTAAATAGCAGTGTCAATGGGGTCATAAAAAAATATTGTCATCCAATCTAAATGTGTATGCAAAATTTCAGCTCAATCGGTTGAGGATAACTGTTTTCAAAATAGACTAGGCGGTATCTGTTTTGGTTTGGGTGAATCATATATCCACGGAGATTTTTGGCTTTTTGGCTTTCAAATAGCACTAGAAATGAAAATTTTTCTATGCGCATAAAAAACGTGGGCTTAACTTTTGGCGGCACAATATGTTAAAAAAATTCGAAAAATGTCATATTTTTCTTCCTATTTAATATATCTTTTCAAGAGTTGATTTTAGGCGAAAATGGAAGAGGAACAAAATGTTTGTAATTAATTTTTTTACAAAACATGACTAGTTACAAATCGAATGAATCGTGATTATTATGGTAAAAATCGAAAATATCGCAAAAATGGGGTTAAAAACAGTACTTTTTAGGCAATTTTTTTGGGGTATTTAAATTGCGTATAGGACCTTTATACTTGGCTCAAGAGAAGAAAACTTCATATTATGTAGATAGATTTTGCATAATAATTTTGTAATCTAGATTTGGAAAAAAAATTGCAAATTTTCAAAATTTTGCACAGCAAAAACCAAGGCCCTTAGATACTTGAAAATTTAATTACATATGGAAGGACTCTCAAGCTTTCAAACATTTTTTGAAAAATTCGAATCCGTCAATTAGGAGAGCTCTGGCGCTTGTTTAAACATTGGTCGAATTTTTGTACTTATAAACAATTAGAATAACTTTGTGAATATTCAATCAAATCAAATTTTTTGAAGCAGGTTTTAAAAATTCCCTAAAAAGTATTGTTTTTTAACCCCATTTTTGCGATTTTTTCGATTTTTACCTTAATAATCGTGATTCAGTCGATTTGTAACTATGTTTTGTAAAAAACATTACAAACATTTTTTTCCTCTTCCATTTTCGCCTAAAATCAACTCTTGAAAAGATACATCATTAAATAAGAAGAAAAATATGACATTTTTCTAATTTTTTTAACATNGTAGTTAGATTGAGGAGTAGAGATATTATTATTATAATCTAAATGTGTATACAAAATTTCAGCTCAATCGGTTGGGGATAACTGTTCTATTAAAATTCAGTAATATGATTTGAATCATACTACTAACAAGGCAAGTTGTAAATGCAAACAAAAACTTGTAAAAATATGCTTTAAGTAAAAGTTACTATTACTTTTTTAAAATAAATAGTTATTTTTTTTGTATTCCATAAGCATTTTGAGATTTCAAAAAAGAAAATGTTCCTAAAATTGCATATTGTTTGTTACTATGTAGTTTTAATATTTATTATTTGTTTTTAAATACGTTTATTCAGTGTGTTTTTAACTTCACGAAAATATATTTCCTTTTCAGTTCTATCTTGTATTTAAAAACAATTAATATGTTTGCATATATAGGTGCATCTGACTACCACTGATGTGTGTAGGTAGGTAAAAAAAATGTGAAAAAATTTGAAAATACATTGTATAGGTGCAATTAACGAACGACTCCAGGAGTTACAAATGGGGGTGTTTTAGAATTAGCTCGACGTCTTCTATCTCCTACCCAACTATCTACAGTTACTGGCAGAGCACCCTGTATAAAAAGTAATATTAATTTGCACATTTAATGTCATCTTGACTGTATCAATTTTGGTATCGGCATTTACTCACAATCTTTATGTTGTGAAACATCCCACTGGTGAAATCAAATCAGTGGCTTAATATAATGTAAAGAAGAAATAACTATTCGTTACTTGTTATTATAAATAATAAATTCCATTGCAAAATTTAGGAAATTATTAATACGCTGATTTCTTTTCTGTATATTTCACGAATATTTCCCAAGAGTTACATAAGCACTACACGTAAAATTGCTCCACGACTGATATGCATGTGCGGCTTTCTTATTTTTCTATAACTTTTATGCCTAATATCCAGTTTTAAGCGCGTTTCGAAACGCCCGCACTGAATAGTTAAGTGTAGATAATACCATTGAAGTTTTTTAATTCACCAGTTGCTACAACTACAAGAGCTCGCTTTTATTTTTTAATCTGTAGTTCTATTCGGTTGTTAATAGCAGATTTACTACAAAACCAAAGCAAAGCTGTTCTAATTTTGTTCGGAACGGTTCAAGTTCAGCACAAAAAGCGTTTCTTGCAGATATTTTTCACACATATCTGCTTTGTACGCTTTAAAATTAAAAAAAAATGTAACCGTGTTAGAAACATTATTCTTATTGCCACATGTATCCAGTAGAGTAGAGTACGCACCATTTTCCGGTTGGATAACTATGGAGAATATTATGTCAATTGCGAGATTTTGCAGTTTTTATAGAAGCTCTACGAATTTGTATAAATGACCGTACAGAAATAGGTGAGACAATAAGTACAAGAACAAGAATACTACAACGGACAAGGCGAGAGGCCTTTATATGCGTAAGGATGACAGTTAAGAAACAACTAATTTTTGTTAACAGCACTATTGTTATTATGGTTATTTATTAATGTTAAAAGTACATAATAAAATACTTATAGTCCGGTCAAATTAGACCAAAAAATAAGAGTGAAGTACATAAATTTACAACAAACTGAAAGTGAGTAAAATTGTTTAAAACATAATTAAAAATAACATATTAAAATTCCTCATCGTTCCGGTACTTGGAAAAAAATTTACTCGAGGTCAAAGGATTTTCAGCTAAACGGTAAGTTTTATCATAAAATTACCTCTGACAAAAATTGTAGACCATAAAATTATCTATAAAAAATGTATTAATACTTTTTTCCTAAGAGCCACTGTTTCTGAGATATAACGATTCAAAAAGTTGTAAAATTTGTAATCGTCATATTATGCCAAGTATACATCTCTGAAGCTGTAATAGAAGTAAAAATATTTTTCCATCGGTGATTGTAACTTACACTTAAAATATAAAATATACATAAGTATACCTATGAGAATATCAGGTAAAATTGTCAAGGCCGGTCGTGTTCTACTGTTGAATCACCAACAGTAGAGGATTCGTTTGATACCAACGAGGAGACATGCGATACATCACTATTGACGCAATTTACTTACACCCAGAATGAAGAAGAAGAATAATAAGAAGAAGATCAAGAAGAAGAGCAAGAAGAAGAGCAAGAAGATGTATTTGAAGGTTATGAATCAGACGAATAAATTCTACTTTTTTAATTTCCATCGCTTTTATCATTTCCAACCCTTGCTAATATCTGCTATATTGAAAATTGAAATTGTTAAACAATGCAACAATTCGAAGAAATATCCTGTATTCTTGCTGTCCTCTTATCACCTTCGAAAAAAACTAATCAGGCATAAAGCAACTTTTTGTTTGTTTCCACATTTTACTTGGAATTGTTTTATCTTGGAAGCCAGGAGTCTTATCTGTGGAGTTAAATATCTTTTGCTAAATATCTTTATTAAATATCTTTATTAAATATATCTTTTAAAAATTGTTAAATATATTTTGCAATATTTTTTAGACAGGCACAATTACAATGGGCCAAAGCTTTTGACATCATCATTTCAATCATCAAATGTCATTTTTTTCTAAAAGTTTGATGGTTATATTTATTTTTCTTTTTGTGAATATTTATAATTTTATACGACAAGGAAAGCTATCTGAAACAATCCAAAGTAAAATTTAAAAGTTTAAAATGGCATAAGTCATGTTGGAGCAAAATACAAACATATTATTCTTTAAATGACTGACCATACTCATGAGATAGAGTAAAAGGTTTCCAACTAAATCACAATCCCAAGATGACTACCACAAATTTAACTATTGCTGAAGAATCACATACATCTACGAAGGAAGAAAATAGTAGACTATTTTTCTATATTTAAATTCAGCTTATTTGTAGGTACTAAATAAATTCTCAAACATTTCGAAAGAGAAATTATGTATTAAGTAACAAAAATTAACTGTGGTAGTGTCATTAGCAAATAAAATGAGATAGTAGTTTGAATCACAAGCAGGTAAATCATAAACGAGCATTAAAAAATTAATGGGTCCTAATGTGGATCCCTGAGGCACACCATGTTCTATATTCCTTAATCCAGATCGACAGCCATTATAGTCAATTTATTGTTCTTGATCCTTGATAACTTAAGATTTTATTAAACTTATACTGTTCTGGTCGAAATCATAACATCTTAGTTACGTCATAAAAGCAAACTTCTATATTTTCAAACCTTTAGAATAAATTTATATTCTAGAAACGAGAAAAAATGTCCGATTTATTCAGAACAAAAGGGAAAGCTCTCCGTGTTACGCCGCTGGCGCGATTCGATTTCATCCCCACGTGTCCGAGAGGGGATAACTTCTAAATAATTACTCCTTTGAGCTTAAAAAAAAACCCTTTTAAAGAACAATCAAACTGTTCCAGTGTTTTAATTAAAAACACATAACACTAAAGTCCGTTGGGCTGTAATTGGCGGGAAAACAAATACAGTAGGCCTTGGAGAGAAGACCCAGCTAAGGGGGGTTAAATTGGAGCAATTTGTCCCTTAACTGCATCGGAAAGTATTGCGTAGCCAACATACAGGTATATGTATACAGGATGTTTTCAAATGAAGTGGCAAAAATGGTACCAGTGAATGTATAGCCAAAAATAAGAGGATTGAAGTAAAAATACCCTACCTATATGAAAGTTGAACCCCTGGGGCGATATACCCTCTTAAAAGAGGGGATTGAAATTCACATTTTAATTTTTTTCTTTTACATGAGGTATGCTAGAGACACGAAACTTGGTATGAGCATCTTACTAATAAAGAGACAACTTTTCAATATTTTTTCGATCATTGGCGTATTTTATAAAGGAGTGAATCAGTCAACCCCATTGCAATATTTTAATATAAATTTTCTATATGAAGCAAATTATGTATTTAAAAATATTTATTGGGAAGAATGATTTATTACGCAACTTTTTTACCTTTTGTAATTTTTCGATAAAACGGATAGTTTTCTAGTAAAAAAATTAGATGCGTCATCGTTCACTAAAGGGGTAATTGCGAAAATTTGTAAAAATAAAGTAGGCGGATGTCATAACAAATAAATTGTTATGTATCATATTAATAAATTGACACTTTCTGTCAATAAGCTGATAATTTAATATTAACATTAAGAATAATTTGCAATTAATTAATGAAATATGTTTGATAACTTATGACTATGCGGAACATGTATTATGTAAAGATATTTATCTGAAATAAAATTTAATACAAACGAAAAACAAGAAATGCAAAATTAAATTTAAAGAATGTTCTCGAGATAATTTCCATTTTGCCTAATACGTCTGTTGAACTTCTTAGTTATTGCAAAGGTCATCTGCTGTCTGAAATATTCTTAAGCGTAGTTCTTCTAAGGATGCAACAGGAGTGACATAAACAATACCTTGTATGTGTCCCCACAAAAAGAAATCCGTAGGCGTTAGGTCAGGTGAACGTGCAGGCCAACAAACACATCATCACGCATCACGACCACGACCAATCCAGCGATTCGGGTAATTTAAATTTAACTATTCTCTAACGGCAAGTGTACTATGTGCAGGCGCCCCATCGTGCGTATACCACATCACCTGACGTGTAGCGAGGGATACATTCTCAAGTAATGTTGGAAGATTTTCGTTCAAAAATCTAAGATACTCGGCCGCTCCAAGCCTGTGTGGAAGAATAAAAGGACCTACTAGAGTATTTCCTACAATTCCCATCCAAACGTTTAAACTGAAATTATGTTGACATCTTGAAAAAATATTTCATGAGTATTTTCTTCCGACCATGAATGAACATTATGAAGGTTTACTGAGAAATTTGCAGTTGCCTGTCTTACCTGTCTTGTGCTTGTACCACAGTCTTGTTCTAGATCTTCCAGTATAGCTTCCTCAGTTTCAACACTTCGGACATTACGCCTTCTTCCGGCACCCCCACGACTGGGCTGAATTTTACCAGTTTCGCGAAGCCTTCTTTCCATCGAGGCCAATGTTTGTTTATGAGGAATCGGTCGGTTTGGATATCTTTGGTGGTATAATCTTACTGCAGCGTTACAATTTTTTCTGGATTCGAAAAACTCTTGGAGCACGTCGACATATTCGTCACTGGTAAAAATATTAATTGCCATAATTATTCTGAAAATAAATTAATCATTTGGTACTAATTATTGATTGACAGAAAGTGTCAATTTATTAATATAATAAATAACAATTTATTTGTTATGACATTCGCCTACTTTATGTTTACAAATTTTCGCAATTACCTCTCCAGTGAACGATGAAGCATCTAATTGTTTTACTAGAAAACTATCGGTTTTATCGAAAAATTACAAGAGGTAAAAAAGTTGCGCAATAAATCAGTCTTCCCAATAAATATTTTTAAATAAATAATTTGCGTCATATAAAATTTTTTTAATAAAATATTGCAATGGGGTTAATTGTTTCACTCCTTTATAAAATACGCCAATGATCGAACAAATATTGAAAAGTTGTCTCTTTATTATTAGGATGCTCATACCAAGTTTCGTGTCTCTAGTATTCCTCATGTTATAGAAAAAAAATTAAAATGTGAATTTCAATCCCCTCCTTTAAGAGGGTATATCGCCTCAAGGGTGCAATTTTCATATAAGGTATTTTTACTTCAATCCTGTTATTTTTGGCTCTACATTCACTGGTACCATTTTTGATACTTCATTTAAAAACACCTTGTATATTAATAGTATATTTTTTAGTGAAATTGACAACTGTTTAAACTATTTTGTTACTTTTCTTTATAGATATAAGATGACAATAAAAGTTTAAGTTTAATGAAAAGTGGTAAAAACGGTAGGTTTTTGGACGGATATTTAACTGTCATAATAGGCAACTCGCACATTTTTGAAAATACAACGTTCGTATTCATTCTGTAGATCAAAATAAAAATATCTGCACATATTTACTTCATTATCTTTGTTCATTATTTGGTATATTTTAAAAAGTTTTAGTGTCACAGCAGCATTTAAAACTTTCGCGCGAAAACTTTGACGTCACAGCGTGCGTTGCAAGTTGTGTCATAAATTAAAAACATTAGTTTTTACATAATTTACTGATTTTCTTTATAAAATTTATGAAAAACGTAACGTACCTATTCTGTTAATTTATCAAGAACACTGTCTATAAGAGGTACACAAAATAAGATCGATACATTTTTGACACTTTTATAAAATTTTCCCCCGCCTATTAGACATAAATATTATTTATAGACATCACTTAGCCACCCTCCATAAGATAAGTGTGTATCAGTCCAAGGCTCATCAAATTCCACGCTAGAAGGATTCTTTCTTGGCTTCTCTCCCCCCAAGTGCACATTATTATGTGTACGATTTGCATAACCCTCGTATTGATTAGGGGCAGGAGCCAGCAGCAGCCGCGCTGTCCGTCCGCAAAGGAATTGACCCGTCTTCCTTCGAGCAAATAGAACGGCGAAGACGCGGCAATAAAGGAAGTTGTCCTCTAATCTACATACGGGGCTAAAAAGCCTCCAGGAGACGGCGGACTACCAGCGGCCTGCGGCATAACTAAGGGTAGTTCCTGGCAGGGCAGTAGCCCGCCAGCTGACCCCTGGAAAGTTTGGAAATCGTCCGTTATGCGGTGAATGTTGTACCTTCCTCTGAGAACGGTACATGCTTTGTGTAACATCCTGTATTATGCTTCAGTTACTACTTTTTCCTACGAAAGTTTGTACGACTGTATCCGATATTTTAAAAATTGCTCCTTAAGGCAGTTTTGTCGAAAAAATTTTTAATCTTGAAAAACGCCCTAAAATACAGAAGACATGGACAATTATATTTTTCAAAAAAAGAGGACGACAAACTTAATTTTTCATCCATATTTCTTACACCTATGGGATTGTAGAGACAGAAAGAATCACTATGAACAGAAAGTATGGTAAAAAAGAATAGATTTCCATCCGGGGTTAAAAAACATCATCTACGCGATCTCTTAGTTGATCCTTCAAATATTCTGCTTCCACATCTCCATATTAAGCTTGGTGTCAAGAAATACGTCGTTGGACAAGCTTTGGACAAAGATGGCGACTGTTTTGGATATTAACAAGAGAAGTTTCTGGAAATAATTGATATTGTAGTATAACAACCCCGGGTTCGATAGAAAAAAATATAAACGTAGTTGTGGCCAAAAATATGTGATCGTCATAAGGAATACCTACGTTGTATGTATCTATTTTTTAATTGACCGAAAGGCGCTGGCTACTAACTCTAAAGAGGGGAAGTATGGTTTAATTTTATAAAACAAAAACAGAGTAAATACGCCTTACTTTATTATTTACGTACAACAGTTTTCAAATTCAACATGTGCAAATAGAAAGAACAACAAAAACATTAACAACCATTTAACATAAAATGAGAGTGCCAGGCTCACCTAGAGCTTCTGTGGGGAAAGAGCATGGCAGAGAAACCCACGATCGTTGCTCTAACTACCCAAATATAAATACAAAACAACCGCTAACAAAAGGCATACATTAAGATCCTTCGCTAATGATAAATAACACCCGACTTATTTAATTTCTCACTAAATTTCAACTCTCTCGAATTTGACATACACACTTCCAAGTAAAACTCAAGAGGTTTGGTGTTAGTTAGCCGGCAGGGCCGGAAGGTACTGGAGTCCCATACGGGAGGCAATCCAGCTATGAGTTGAGGTTTCGGAAGATCTGTTTTAGCAATTCTTTTTTTTGTATTTAATTATTCTTTTTTTATAGATTCATTCCTCACGGGCGAAAATCTTAGTAAATTCAACAAGGCTCTTACATGCGTAAGACATAAAGTCAGGCCAAGAAATGCTTTATTATTTGTTTTTCGAACAATGTAATCATGACAAAACAAGTTAGATGTGAAACAAAGGAGTTGTTATTGCAATATCTGGACAGTCACGACAATATATACATATTTTAACATGTAATAAATGATAAGCAATCGCTAATAATAATTGTAACAGTTTTACCTTAGAAAAATATATGTCCTTGAACATAAAGCAATGGAAGCTAAACGTACAGAGAATGGTTATCATTAAACATCTATAATCATCACAATCATAAGATTACATAGAACAATTAACAACAAAGTACTGAGAGAATATTACTTGCTAATTAATACAGGTTAAACACTTGGATTTTACACTATTTTGTCACACTGCCCACCAATCGTCTTACTCCCATCTCCACACTGTTCTCACTTCCACTATTTAGGCTTCCTTCCAGAATTCCCCACCTAAGCGTTTGTTTTTGCGCTTCCTTCTACCAACTGTTAATATTACGTTTTCATTATTATACAACACCTACGTAACAGGTGACGTCGAAATTGATACGATAAGTATGGTTTTGCACAATATTAAACTGAAATAAGGTATTTTCGATGGTCCTCAAATACGTACCATGTTCAGAGACGAAACATTTATCATAAAAATGAATGATACTGAAAGAGTAGCATGGCTAAGTTTCAAGAAAGTCACTCAGAATTTCTTGGGGAATCAGAGGATTACCAGAATTTAGTTGAGGAATTGTTGGAAAACTTCAAACAGTTGCCTGATGAACTTGAATTTGCATTTACTAGACATTCATTTTGACTATTTTCTGGAGAACCTCGAAGATACAGCGAAGAACAGGGTGATGACATCAAGGAAATGGAGTGTCGGTATCAAGGAAACTCAGATATTAATACGATGTCAGATTTTTGTTGGATACTTAAAAGGAAAAACGAGCCAAAAACAGAAAAGATAAAGATACATCGTTTGCAAAGATCGTTTGAAGATAAAAGAGTTCGTTACAAAAGGAAAAAGGAGCAATAAAAACATCATTTTTTATTAGGAAACGATGTTCACATCTTTGATACCCTCATCCCTTTTTGCGGGCATCATATGGCTGAAGTTCTATCTATTACTGGGAAGAAATTTCCCAGATTTTAGGATTATTTTGCACGGTATATAAGTATTGGAGGACTATAGAGTAATTTCAACTTCGGATTCGACTTCAGCACGTCAAAGTACATATAAATATGGTCTTGTAGTAAATTCCATTCTCTTTTTACAATTGTTCCAAATGCTATACCCCCTAGATGGGATTTTCTGTATTTACGGGTGATTGGTCGGCGATTTAAAAAAACTGGGATCTGCAGTCGGTTCTATAATTATACCTAATGCTGGTTCCTCCAAAGCAAGATTTTTCATTTTTTCTGTATTTAATTCTAGTTATTCGCGATTTAAAAAAATGGAGGGTGATGAAACTTTAAATATCTGTTGGTGTGAGTTATAAACACTTGTTTCTAAACAATTGCCATTCTTTTTAATTAAAATATCTAGAAAGGGTAATGAATTATTGCTTTGTTCCCAAAGTGAATTTAATTGTTGGTTCCTTGTTATTAATATTATCATCAATATATTTAATTCCTCAATGGTAAAAGGCGGTATTGAAAATATCGTCTACATATCTCCACCAAATAGAGGACTTTTTGTTTAAATTTTTAATAGTTTTCTTCAAAGAAATCCCTAAAAATGTTATTTAAAATTGGTGATAATGAGGACCCCATTGCCACTCCAAAATCTTATTGATAAAATTCATTATTTAATTGAAAATATGTAGTTTTTATACATAAATTTAATAATTGCATTATGCATCCTATACTTAAGTCACTTCTACTTGTCAAATTGCTATCATTTTCTAATTTATTTTTTATAATAATCAATGTCTTATCTACTGGTACATCAGTGAAGAAACTAACTACATCAAAACTCCCCATTAAATGACTAGTATTAAAATTACATATTTAAAGAAAGTTGTTCCAAAAGGTGTTTACTATTTTTAATGTATGAATCAGAATATCCAAATAAAGATTTGATAATTTCCAATAAATATTTTGCCAATTTATTACAAGGCGAATTAATGGAACTAACTATTGGCCTGGAAAATATTAAAAAGCGCATATTTAATTCGTAGTGTACACCCTTCACTTAAAAAACGATACGTTTGATGCTCATAATTGTTCAAACTTCGAAAAACTATGTAAGATTTTCCAAGAATTTTCCGCAATGGTCTCATTCAAGCAATTTTTTTTATTTCCTTAACAGAAAGATATTGCAATTTTAAGATTATCTACAAAAAATTGGAATTTTATATCGTCTACAAGTTATCCAAAAAAATCATAAACTGGCGCGCTGGGTATCCGCTGAACCGGCGCGTATGACGTCACCGCATGGGAAACCGATGACGCATGCTTACGTGTTGTCAGTCAATGGGGTAGTCGGGTTTTAGTTGCCTGTTAAGTTAAGTACGTTAAGATACCGATTTTTTTAGCAATATGAAAGACACAGAACAGACAAAAATTATAAATATTATATTGTTCCCAGTATGAGAGCACTAGTGTGAAGACACCTAAGAAAATAATAATGTCCCCGTAATTCTGTTCTGCAGATCTAAAATCAATAGTCTATTAGTCTCTACTTTGATTTGTTGTCTTTTTAATATCTTTTATTTGAAAAATGACATATTTTGAAGGCAATAAAGCTAGCCTGCGTAATTTAGGTATCTAATAAATACATTTGTATCCTCTAGAAGCACTATACACTTGTATTTTCCATTGTTAATTTTCTTGTGAATATTATACCAATACTTATAGGTACTAAATATTTATATAAACATACATAATATTGGGTAGATTTTAATAATGTGTATTTGGTTAGGTAAATATTTGAAACCTGTGAGAGAAACGGTTTAGTTCAATTAAACGTAAAATCCTTATTCTTATTTACTATTCTTATTGTACAAAAACATCAAAACTTTCGCTATAAACGTACTTTAAAGAAACTTTACATGTTATTGAAACGTAACTTTTGCATTTTCACTTCTCTCATCTCAGCACTGATAAATTCGTGGTTTTTATTATAAAAATCCATAACCATTTTAGCATAAAAGGCGATTTTCAACCGACATTTGTTTTCGAGTAATGACGTCATCGAAATTTTTTTTAAATAGCAAATAAAATTCATTAAGTTTTCTACCTAAATTAAGTGTTCGAATTTCCACCCACCGACTTCTTGACAATAAGCAAGTCTGTGTAGAACTTCTTTTTGCACATTATGAATTATTTCAGAGTTAACTCTGTGTATTTCAGCTATAATACAATTTTGGAGTTCTTCTAAATTATGTGGTCTATTAACGTACACTTTGGACTTTAAGTAGCCCCATAAGAAATAGTCCAGGGGTGTAAGATCTGGGGATCTCGCGGGCCATTCCATCGGTCCTCGTCTGCCGATCCACCTCCTAGGAAAACAATTGTCCAGAAAATCTCGAACAGGGCGCGGATAGTGCGGAAGTGCACCGTCTTGCTGAAACCATATGGTGCCATCAGGAATATCAGGGAATATCGTTAGCAATAATTACTGCAAGCGCTGGAACAAGGTCGTTTTGTAAAAACTCTAAATATCTTTCTCCTGTAAAGGTTCCTTCAAAGAAGAAAGGCCCTACTATTCTGTTGTCAACTATTCCAGCCCACACATTTAATTTCTGTGGGTGTTGGGTATGTGTCTCTGCCATCCAATGAGGATTTTCCCGACTCCAATACCTGCAAATTTGACGGTTAACTGTACCATTGAGACAAAACGTGGCCTCGTCTGAAAAAAGTATTAGGCGGTGTAAATCTCTATTTACTTGACATAAATCCATTATAATTTCACAAAAGTGTAAGCGGCGGTCGGGATCGTCTTCATTGAGTTCCTGCACAAGTTGAACTTTGTGGGATGATATTTTTCCTTCCTCAGGATACTTAGCACTGTGGTCTAACTAATTTCATTGTTTAATGCAACCAATCGTGAATTATTATGAGGATTATCTACCATACTTATCAAAATGTTCTGTTTGTGATCTACAACATTGCCAGTTTCTCTAAATTTAGATTATATCTTACTGACTATTGATTGGCTGATATGGCGATTTGGATGTTTTTCGTTAAATAAATCACAAACTTCCTGCTGCGTTCTAGGCTCATCCCCGCATCCGATAAGAATTAAAATTTCAATTCTTTGTGTGACAGTTAAATGTGCCATAATACTTTAAATTCAACAATAATTTTTATATCGCTTATAATACTTAGAAAGTCGGTATGACAGTGACATTTTGTAAAATTTACACCCACATGACCCATAAAAAACTTTCGAAAAACTAATTTGATAACGTTTTTGCTTTATTTTAATTGATTTGGGTTTTCTAACATTCATTCGTCATTTACTCGAAAACTTTCCTATGTAAGATGGCAACATTTTAATACTGTCGGATCGACAATGAAACGGTCTTTCAGAATCAAAAAAAAAAATAGGGGGTTGCTATTAAAAAAAATGTCGATGACGTCATTACTTGAAAACAAATAAGAAATGACGGTTGAAAATCGCCTTTTATGCTAAAACATGTATTTTTTATTAATTAAAAATCGACCTGTTCGATGATTTTTCCCAAAAAAATTGTTTTGTTTTTACTGAATTTATTCCATACTTTAGGCGCGTACTGTACATATACATACTTCATTTAAAAAAATATATACAGGAAAACTATTGGGAAAATGTTTCATAGAAGCAATTGTGTACGAAATTTAATTATTTTGAACAACTTTTATTTGAAACTTTTTTTTGGAAAAAATTCTTGATTGAGATTTTGGTTGTTTTTTGTCAAAAACCGCGAAAAAACCTTTTTTATATAATATTTATATCTATATATCAAAACGCTATATATTGCTGGTGGTTGCGTGCGTGACACATGTTTTCTGACCTCAAAACCTACACTTTTCTATAAAAAAAAATTCGGAGTAAGAAAGTTCGCTTATTGTCTCCTATGTCTAACTTTCCTGGACTATATCGGCATCTTTTATCAACACCCATCTCCCATTTGCCTCCAAATTCGTAAACGCCCAGTACTTTTCCCAATTTCGTCCGTATTCTTTTTTAATCCGTACGCAAATCCTCAGTCGCAGCATTCATTTCCTCGTGATCTCCGGAATTATCTAAGATCCGCACGCGAGCCGCACCCCTATCTCTTAGGGGTTGTTTTAGGCTAAGCAATCCGGGGCAGGTCCATTAATCTTGCCTTATTCCTGTCCCCCATTGCATATTCACGTCCACACATCACGGATTCCGGGGCCCTGGACCGGTCCATGCATGCGAACGCCGAGTTAAGACGCCACCCCGCCACCCCAGATTGGGGTCTGAGACCCGGCTCTCCAAGATCCGGTCGCAGCCGGGCCTCGGAGGGTTAATTAGTGCGGCCACTTCAAAAATTCAAATTGGATCCGGAGATGTGCGGGTTTCGATTCTTTGGACTAGCTGGCCGGACGGTCAAGAGGGCGTGGTGGTGTTTTCCGAGGAATAAGGTAACAAAGTTTTCACAAGAAAACTCGGAGAAAAGGAGAAATTTCCAATAAATTAAAGGATTTGGTGTACGGGGAGTGTCGGCAAAATGCTGGTGCAGCATCGCAATTGTTTTTTCTGCCCAAGGGCCTCGAGAAACACCTCGAATCGCACTGGATAGGATGGAAGACCTACGGAGAGTCAAGAAAATTGGAAAATGGGTTTTTGTTTCCACTTTTTAAGGAACATTTAAAATACACGCAGCAAAACAATTAAAGGAACAGAAAAACTTCCAAATTTGTTTAGTGATGTTGGAAAGCTTGAAGGTTTTAGTTTTGAAATCTTGAGATGAAAAATTTTTTTGAACATCACTCTCAGCACAATCAAAAGAAATAATGGAAGGCAAAAATTTTACAATTTTTTTTTCAAATCTGCATATGGGCTCAGAATTTTTTTTTTCTGTCTTAATCAATTAGTCTGATTTCATAAGGCTCACAAATAATGTCTCCTTTGCCCTAGATAAAGGCCAGCCTTGCTTGTGCACTTTCATTGACCTTACCAAAGCCTTTGTTTGACACTGCTTCTAGAATCCCTAGACAATATAGGAATTAGAAGTCAATGTCATAAACTCTTAGAGAGCTATTTGTCAAATAGAAAACAAGGTTGAAGGTGAGTGCAGTGAAATAAAATAGTTATCTGTTGAATATGGTGTTCCGCAAGGTACGGTTTTAGGGCCCCTGTTATTTTTAATTTATATTAATGATTTATTTGGCTTACTTACCAATCGAGATGTTATAAGGCTTTGCAGGCGATACAGCTACCTCTCATAAAGGTAAAGATTGGTTCAGTTACAAACTATTGACAATTAATCTGGAAAAGACGAGCCACTTGCCTTTTACATGCAATAAGTCTATTTCCCCATCTTTTGATTATCTGAATTTAGAAAGCCAGGGTCATACAATTAAAATATTACCTGCAACGAAAAAAAATATATATTTAGGTATTTTTATAGATTGTAATTTAAGATGTGATATACATATAAATTATGTTATAAACAAGCTTCAGTCCAATTTATATGTATACCTTTAAGTATCTCTGTAGGATGTTATCTAGACAATCTAAAAATGGTCTATCATGCTTTAATACAGTCATATGAATTACGCTGTACTATCTTGGGGTTCAGCGGTTAGTAGTCACATTGAGCCACTCACAATTCTGCAATAAAGATTTTTAAAGATGATGTTACAAAAAGAATTAACTTAGCCTAGTAATTAGTTGTACCTTGAATCCAAAGTCTTCTTTGTAAGACAACATTATTTCTATAATTATTGTGTTTGTAGGTATCATTATACTGATAATAAGCACGAAATGTCTCATAACTATGAAACCAAAAGAAAACAAAAGTACTTATCTCCTTTTGTGCAAAAAAAATTGGGCCAAAGATCACTACAATATTTAGCACCTAAACTATATAACACTGTACCTGATTTCTTGAAAGTAGACAATCTACCAATGTATGTATTCAAGAAGAAAATTAAAATGTACATATCGGAAACTCCTCGGGACACAATAAGTAAATATTTTTATTAATACAATTTTATTAATACGAATTGACTGACTCCTTAATCATATACATACTTTTTTCCTCCGTATATTTATGTATTTCTTTCCTGTTTTGTTTTATTATACATGTTTGAAGTCTTTCTGTGATAGGCATTTTGTGATGTATGTACATATTTTACTTTATGTTCTTGAAACAAGTGTAAACTTATCAAGTATTGTTTATTCGTTGGTATAACTTTTAAAATTGTTTTACGTTTTTGTACGTATAGGTACATACTTTGTATTTTTCTACGAATAAATTATTATTATTATTATTAAGACGAACAATTTTTATTTTGTTTTATTTTTCTCACAGTTACGCATCAAATATCGAAAAAAAATCCAAATTTTGAGAAAAAATCCAATTTTGAAAAAATTACCAAAACTAAAAAAATATAAAATTTTTTGTGGTCGTCTTTTTTACAATTTTACAATTAATATTGCAAATGTCGAGAAAAAAAATTTTTGAAATTAAAAAAAAAGTTGAAAATTTTAATTCTTCTGCTTTAAAAAAAGATCACTAAAACTGGAAACCCTACCGAGCAAAGCGCGTTATATATAGATTTAAAACATCCCTCTCAATATGCAGGAGTAAATCCTGTACTTGTATGTAGTCCCGGCGGTCGAACCCTTTTCGCTTTTTCTCGCACCTCACCGACCAACGGCATTTTTGCTTAAGCGCGGCTAATCTATTTAAACTTTTTCCGTGATCCCTCCGTTTTCCATACGCAGAAAATTAATTTTATGTGAAGAGATACTCGTCCGTCCAAGTCGCTCGGAACCCACCAGCGGCGTACGCCAGAATTTTCTTAGCTTTTATTAACAACGTATTTAATAAAAACACAAAAAAATGTTTACTTCGACGCTCATTGAACCACTGGAGTGGAAGATCACCCAAATTTTGAATTTATAGTGCTATTAATTTGCACACTTAGCAGTGCCAACAACGCCCGATGATAGTGGTTCGGAGATTAAATGTAAATCTACAATGAAATAATTTAATACGGGTGGGATATAACCTACAAAGCTTGTATCTTAATTGTTAATAGGCATGATGACAGTAAGTAACCAAGAATCACAAAAATTATGTATTTATCTGATGAAATATGATTCATGGGTTATAATAAACGTATTTATTATATTATTATGAGCGAGAAAGTTGTTAGTTACCAAAATTGTAGACACTGGTCGGAAGATAATCCAAATTTCCGTATTATAAATAAAAGTCAACGATATAAAAAAGTAAATGTTTGGTGTGCGGTACGTTATAAAAAAAATATTGGACCATATTTTTTCGACGCAAACGTAAATCAGAACGGTTACATAGAGATGTTGGAAAACTTTTTAATACCTGTTCTGGATGATTTACAGGACAGAAGAAATCTGTATTTTCAAAATGACGGTTGTCCTGCACACAGTGCAATTAGTGTAAAAAACTGGTTAGACCAGCATTTCCACAATAAATGGATATGACAGTTTGGTCTTATAAGATGGCCTGCACACTCCCTATACATAACCCCTCTCCATTTCTTTTTATGGGGATACTTGATGTAAAAAGTTTATGCCCATGATTTACAAGATAATTTAAAAAAGTGAAAATATCAGAAACAGTAGCCGACATAAACATAGTTTATGAAAAATTTAGAAAAAATATTCGGAAATGATATGTAGGTCTCTTTATCCTTCAATTTTAGCGACTAGTGCGTTTCTGGAGAAAATTATATTTGTTAAATCATATTTAAAAGCGTCATTTGTTTACTGCAAGTGAAATCTATTGACAAAGAAACTGTTCTCTCGGTGTAACAGTCAAAAAGTTAAGAGTAGACCGTACACTTGTGTGACGTTCCAGTAAAGGGGAAACCAATCAGACCTGTGTGACATTTCCACGGCCTCCTAACATATGAGCAGATCCCCCGCCCGAGAGGACCGAAACACCGACTACGCAGACCATGTGGTTAGCGACGTCTTTTCAGCCCCAGTGAAGAGGGTTGACTAATGCGGGGCCCGCCAGGATACGTTACCTCGTTTTGAGGTTGCTTCGGAAGGGTTTTTATTTTCATTTGCAGTATGTTGNACACTGGTCGGAAGATAATCCAAATTTCCGTATTATAAATAAAAGTCAACGATATAAAAAAGTAAATGTTTGGTGTGCGGTACGTTATAAAAAAATTATTGGACCATATTTTTTCCATGCAAACGTAAATCAGAACGGTTACATAGAGATGTTGGAAAACTTTTTATTGCCTGTTCTGGATGATTTACCGGACAGAAGAAATCTGTATTTTCAAAATGACGGTTGTCCTGCACACAGTGCAATTAGTGTAAGAAACTGGTTAGATCAGCATTTCCACAATAAATGGATAGGACAGTTTGGTCTTATAAGATGGTCAGCACACTCCCCATACATAACCCCTCTTGATTTATTTTTATGGGGATACTTGAAGCAAAAAGTTTATGCCCATGATTTACAAGATAATTTCAAAAAGTGAAAATATCAGAAGCAATAGCCAATATAAACGAAGATACAATTCACATAGTTTATGAAAAATTTAGAAAAAATATTGAAAAATGTGTAACAGTAGGAATACAGGAACACATTAGAATAGTATTGTTATCATTTTATTCAATAAATTATGCACTTTCGTTGAATTTATAAAGTTATTTTAATCATAACTTTCATAAAATATCAACATTGTGATACGACGTTCAAATTTCATATCTGGACTACTATACTATTAACATTAGAAACAACTAGTGGAGTCAAGATAGAATTTGACTTCGTGAAAATTACTGGAAGAGAGAACTTTTTATTTTTCGCTTTGTAAAGTTGTCAGAAACAACATATATAAAGTTACCAACTGTAGAGTGTACGCTAAATTATTTATTTAACAAATTAGTTGCAAAATTACAGTTTTTGCAAAATATATAAAAAATATTAATTTTTTTAATTTAATGCCTGCGCCATTCGAAAGAACAGGAAATTTTACATAAAAAATGTTAATAAAGTTTTTTTCTAAAATGCGAATTAAAGGCTGTAGAATTTTTTTTCTAACGTAGGAAAAATGGGACTGGCGGCCCCCAAGTATAGCTCTCGAAGAACGCNGTGCAGTGAAATAAAATAGTTATCTGTTGAATATGGTGTTCCGCAAGGTACGGTTTTAGGGCCCCTGTTATTTTTAATTTATATTAATGATTTATTTGGCTTACTTACCAATCGAGATGTTATAAGGCTTTGCAGGCGATACAGCTACCTCTCATAAAGGTAAAGATTGGTTCAGTTACAAACTATTGACAATTAATCTGGAAAAGACGAGCCACTTGCCTTTTACATGCAATAAGTCTATTTCCCCATCTTTTGATTATCTGAATTTAGAAAGCCAGGGTCATACAATTAAAATATTACTTGCAACGAAAAAAAATATATATTTAGGTATTTTTATAGATTGTAATTTAAGATGTGATATACATATAAATTATGTTATAAACAAGCTTCAGTCCAATTTATATGTATACCTTTAAGTATCTCTGTAGGATGTTATCTAGACAATCTAAAAATGGTCTATCATGCTTTAATACAGTCATATGAATTACGCTGTACTATCTTGGGGTTCAGCGGTTAGTAGTCACATTGAGCCACTCACAATTCTGCAATAAAGATTTTTAAAGATGATGTTACAAAAAGAATTAACTTAGCCTAGTAATTAGTTGTACCTTGAATCCAAAGTCTTCTTTGTAAGACAACATTATTTCTATAATTATTGTGTTTGTAGGTATCATTATACTGATAATAAGCACGAAATGTCTCATAACTATGAAACCAAAAGAAAACAAAAATACTTATCTCCTTTTATGCAAAAAAATTTGGGCCAAAGATCACTACAATATTTAGCACCTAAACTATATAACACTGTACCTGATTTCTTGAAAGTAGACAATCTACCAATGTATGTATTCAAGAAGAAAATTAAAATGTACATATCGGAAACTCCTCGGGACACAATAAGTAAATATTTTTATTAATACAATTTTATTAATACGAATTGACTGACTCCTTAATCATATACATACTTTTTTCCTCCGTATATTTATGTATTTCTTTCCTGTTTTGTTTTATTATACATGTTTGAAGTCTTTCTGTGATAGGCATTTTGTGATGTATGTACATATTTTACTTTATGTTCTTGAAACAAGTGTAAACTTATCAAGTATTGTTTATTCGTTGGTATAACTTTTAAAATTGTTTTACGTTTTTGTACGTATAGGTACATACTTTGTATTTTTCTACGAATAAATTATTATTATTATTATTATTATTAAGACGAACAATTTTTATTTTGTTTTATTTTTCTCACAGTTACGCATCAAATATCGAAAAATAATCCAAATTTTGAGAAAAAATCCAATTTTGAAAAAATTACCAAAACTAAAAAAATATTAAATTTTTTGTGGTCGTCTTTTTTACAATTTTACAATTAATATTGCAAATATCGAGAAAAAATTTTTGAAATTAAAAAAAAAAGTTGAAAATTTTAATTCTTCTGCTTTAAAAAAGACCACTAAAACTGGAAACCCTACCGAGCAAAGCGCGTTATATATAGATTTAAAACATCCCTCTCAATATGCAGGAGTAAATCCTGTACTTGTATGTAGTCCCGGCGGTCGAACCCTTTTCGCTTTTTCTCGCACCTCACCGACCAACGGCATTTTTGCTTAAGCGCGGCTAATCTATTTAAACTTTTTCCGTGATCCCTCCGTTTTCCATACGCAGAAAATTAATTTTATGTGAAGAGATACTCGTCCGTCCAAGTCGCTCGGAACCCACCAGCGGCGTACGCCAGAATTTTCTTAGCTTTTATTAACAACGTATTTAATAAAAACACAAAAAAATGTTTACTTCGACGCTCATTGAACCACTGGAGTGGAAGATCACCCAAATTTTGAATTTATAGTGCTATTAATTTGCACACTTAGCAGTGCCAACAACGCCCGATGATAGTGGTTCGGAGATTAAATGTAAATCTACAATGAAATAATTTAATACGGGTGGGATATAACCTACAAAGCTTGTATCTTAATTGTTAATAGGCATGATGACAGTAAGTAACCAAGAATCACAAAAATTATGTATTTATCTGATGAAATATGATTCATGGGTTATAATAAACGTATTTATTATATTATTATGAGCGAGAAAGTTGTTAGTTACCAAAATTGTAGACACTGGTCGGAAGATAATCCAAATTTCCGTATTATAAATAAAAGTCAACGATATAAAAAAGTAAATGTTTGGTGTGCGGTACGTTATAAAAAAAATATTGGACCATATTTTTTCGACGCAAACGTAAATCAGAACGGTTACATAGAGATGTTGGAAAACTTTTTAATACCTGTTCTGGATGATTTACAGGACAGAAGAAATCTGTATTTTCAAAATGACGGTTGTCCTGCACACAGTGCAATTAGTGTAAAAAACTGGTTAGACCAGCATTTCCACAATAAATGGATATGACAGTTTGGTCTTATAAGATGGCCTGCACACTCCCTATACATAACCCCTCTCCATTTCTTTTTATGGGGATACTTGATGTAAAAAGTTTATGCCCATGATTTACAAGATAATTTAAAAAAGTGAAAATATCAGAAACAGTAGCCGACATAAACATAGTTTATGAAAAATTTAGAAAAAATATTCGGAAATGATATGTAGGTCTCTTTATCCTTCAATTTTAGCGACTAGGGCGTTTCTGGAGAAAATTATATTTGTTAAATCATATTTAAAAGCGACATTTGTTTACTGTAAGTGAAATCTATTGACAAAGAAACTGTTCTCTCGGTGTAACAGTCAAAAAGTTAAGAGTATACCATACACTTGTGTGACGTTCCAGTAAAGGGGAAACCAATCAGACCTGTGTGACATTTCCACGGCCTCCTAACATATGAGCAGATCCCCCGCCCGAGAGGACCGAAACACCGACTACGCAGACCATGTGGTTAGCGACGTCTTTTCAGCCCCAGTGAAGAGGGTTGACTAATGCGGGGCCCGCCAGGATACGTTACCTCGTTTTGAGGTTGCTTCGGAAGGGTTTTTATTTTCATTTGCAGTATGTTGCGGTTGCACTAGGTATTTTCCATCTTGCTGTCCGAACGGCGGCCCCTTTTCTAATCTACTTACTGCGAGGCCATATTTTATGGCGTGGTACGCTCGCTGAGGCCGTCAGTTTTGGTCTGGCGGCGAGAGAGGGGGTATCGTCCGTAGAACGGTCGCTAAAAAGGATTTCTGCCAAGGTATAGCCCACCATAACTGGAATTTACTGAAATAATACGTTAAATAGATTTTTCCGTGCATTAATAATAAACCGCCCCTCTCCGTACAAGTTTTAAACTTAACACACAAGTAGATGATTTAATAACGAGCGTTCAAATAAAAACGTGGTCAAGTTGGTTCTGAAAATTTGGACTTAGGGCGCAGCGTATAGCAAATGAACTTAAACGTCATCTGTCAAAGCGCTATATCGCCGCTATCAATTTGAATATTTTCGTTTTAAAAAGCGTTTATAATGGCGTTTTCTCAAGAACAAAAAGGGTTCATCATAGAGTCCTACTTTAGAAATGGACGCAAGATTGATGGAATATGGAAGTATTCTATTGAGGAATGTTTCATAGAATTTCAAAATCAATTTCCCGGCGTTGTTGAGTACAAAATTTTTCAAAGTGCAGTTCAGCGTTGTGTTAATGTTTTTCGTGAAACGGGCAGTGTAACAAGAAAAGAAGGAAGCGGCCGACCTAAAAAGCGGACTGAAGAATTAAAAGAAAATGTCCAACAAATAATGGAAAATGCGCCAAGAACTTCTGTACGTGTTTTATCACAAATGGTGGGAGTATCAGTCGGTACCTGCCACACAGTGTTAAAAAAA
>NW_019416279.1:1696959-1711194 GCF_000390285.2 Anoplophora glabripennis
TAAAAAATTGACAGCCTAAAAACTTGTCGATATAAATTATTTCAAAAGTATTCAACAAGTGCAAAATTTACCTTATCTCGATTGCCTTCAACAACTGATGCTCTCAAACATCATGGGTTCAGAGTATATTTTCAGATGCAACAGTGGAATGGTTGTACTTTAAATCCCCTTGATTGGGGTTGGAAAAATTCCATAAATGGGCTAGTTCCCATTTTTAATAATAAATCTCCTGCACCTGAAAATTTACTTGAAAAAATAGCCTGTAAATATATTAATAAATTGTGAGAATGCTTATGAGCCGGATTTTTCTGAAGAGGACATTGATGAAAATGATGATGACGAAATTGATGTTAATATTGAAAATATACTAAATGAAGTTGAAAATTTATAAGGTATATATGATTAACTGTTGTTTAAATAAATAAATAATAATATTCAATCACCTAGAAACTTATTTTAACTTTCACATTCACAAAAATAAATTTATTAGACAAAATAATACCGAGAGTAATAAAAAATTTTATAAAAAGAAAAAAGTGTCGTTGGATAAATTAACATATCTCGGTTGATTTTAATTGTACAAACTTCTACCAGGCACCATTTCAAAGGTCTTGCTTTCATTTGAATATGGCATTACATATACCTAAATTAACTCAGAAAAAAGTTATAAGACGAAAATCGTCAAAAAAGGGCAAACATTTGATAAAAATTCAAAAAGTAGCCAACTTTGATCCAATGTATACCGGTTTCTATTAGTCGCAGGTACTTCTATAATGGCTTATTTTAACTTATATTAACTTTTTTTTCTGTGAAGCAATGCCTATACCTAACACCTCAGAAAAAAGTTGTGGGCCAAAAACCAAAATGAAAAAAAAAACGCATTTTTTCGGGTTTTTTTACTCGTTTTTTGGGCATATTTTTGTTAGAAATATTTTTTTTGACTTCAAAAGGTCTCACTTCGATTGGAAATTCAATTTGCTACAACTTTTCTGTTGACAATTATTTAGAAAAAATTCATAGATTTCGAGTAAAACTCAAAAAACTGAAAATACTACCTTTTTACTTAATTCTCAAAAACGCACCCCTTTAAAAGGTAGCACTCCGCGGTTTTATCATTTTTTAGGGTCAATTGAACATATCAAACAATAAAATTTCTGTTACGTTGTAGTTCCTATCTAAAGTACATAGTTAGTCAATAGCCTATATCGAGCGTAACTTTCAATAGGGATCAGTTTTTTAGGGGTAATAGTAAGTGTTTCACAGAATAGTCAAGTTGTAATACGCTTTTTAAACTGCACTTGTTACGAGATAAAGTAATTTCAAGAACATGTAGAAAATTTGCTTCTTTGCTAATTGACCATAAATAATTAAAATAATCCTCATTAGTATTTCGATCCCCAAGCATTTTTATTTAAATCTTTAAATCAAAAAGTTTAGACATAACAATAATTCGACAACTAACTTGACAAATGTCAAGTTATTTCAATTGTTTTTGTAGTGTTTCTGGTCATGGCCAATTTGATAACAGGTCTTATACAAGAAAAACTGTCCAAAAAATAGAATATTGCAAATATCTATAAAAGTAGTAACGGCAACCCTAATAATGTTTATATGGCTTGAAAGGAAATTTCAATCTGAATACGACAGAGTAAAAAACACAGGGTGTTTCATTTAAGTTAACAAAGTTATAGCTTTTTGAAGTTATCAAAATGTAAGCAAAAATGAAACACCTAGTATTAAATGTTTTAATTTGTTGGTATGCCATAATTTAGTATTACCTATGCCCTCTACAGGTACCAAAAATCCATTTCATATCACGTCCGGTATAACCGGAAGTGCCATAAAGTTCTAAAGATTTTAGATGTGTTGACCCTACTGCCTTTCAGATTTATCTGATCACTACTTTCCGAGATATCGATAGTGGCGATTCCTGGTGGGACACCCTGTATAGTGATGTGTATTTTGTATTTTATTGATTTTAGTTGTAAAAATAATTTTTAAACTTTAAATATTTAGTGCTTTCATAAAAAGAAAAGCCTTGTTAATTCCAAAGAAATAATTAATTCACAGAAAACAAAAAAAATTATTTAATTAGGCTGCAATAAATTTTATTTCCTTTAATTAAATCCTTTCCTCAGTGTAGGTACCTAAACACATCTTATCTATTACAATATATTCAAAACGTTGTTAAAACTATTATACGTTTGAGCAAAATAGACTCAATGTTATTCTTAGATTTAATACAGCGTAGGATTTATATTTCAAAAAATATGTCGATTGCCCATCATCACCATCGATACAGCCGTTAAGGCAAAACCTCTGGGACTTGGCATCCCCAGGGTATCAGGAGAATATGAGCTGCAAGAAGTCAGGCCATTCCTGTGGCTCGTTTCATTATAGATTTCATCGTTGAATTCAAACTGCACAAATAAATATCAGTTTTGTTCACATTTTTTGAAAATAATTAAATTTAGACACAAAACTGTTGGAAAAAAACATCAAACGTACTTGTCGCGGCTATGTTACATGACAAAGCAACTATTTTCTTTTTTTTTCATAAATTAACGTGAGAATATGACAATTACTGTACCAAGGTGTCTTTGTTTTGTCACAACAGTACATTTAATTGGAAAATTCTTATTTTTGTCCCCTATAAACTGTTATGCGTTGTATCCATTTATGGTTTCAATTATTAATTCTATGGATCGACAAAAAAACCCAATCTCAGCAAATCACTGAAATAGTTTATAATCTAAACCAGAAAAAGATTTTGTTTTTCCAATTCCAATAATGGGTACATATTAATAGCATTAACATGGTGTATAACTATTAAGTTTTTGCGACATTAGTCAGATATACAATTATAATAACAATATAGACCTCAGCGTTTTGGAAAAAAGTTAATAAACGGTTCTGTAATAAAGTAGGTAACGAGCAAATTTAATGTGGCTTGTAACATGGGCAATTGTACCATGAAATGGGCACAAAAATAATCAGGTATACCAATAATAGTAATAAGCTGCCTATTTAATGTTACATTATCAGCTGAAGAAAGTAACAAAAAATTTAATGTAGATTTCTGCTGCGAGAAAGCCTGCGGTTTTTCGATTACACTTCTATGAACTAAACCATACAGGATCGTAATGAAATAATCTATCTTCAAATACAACCTTTTCCTCGTTTTCCAATCCTTACTATATGAAGTAATACTTTGGTAAGTTATTGAAATTCCATTTGTGTTTCTTTCGTTATTTTTTATAATTAAAGTTATCATCATCATCATCATCATCATCATCATCAATCATCATCATCATCATCATCACCACCAGCAGCAGCAGCAGCAATAGTAGTAGCAGCTCACCACCACAATCACCACAACCACCACTACCACCACCACCACCACCAGAATACTGACTATTATTTCAAATAAAAATTGGAGATATTGGAGATATGGGATATAGATTGCTAATCACTCTGCCACCTACAAAAGCAAAGAAAAAAGATCCCTTAATGTAATCGAATATTTAGACCTAATTTTATTGGAAATATAGTACTGCAAGACCTACACGAATAGACAGTAACAGATTTTTTTGAAATATTCAAATGGTAAAGCACATAACCAATTAATAGGAATTCATACATTTGGGAATATACGACAAGACAAAGTTGAGTTTATCAAATTGAAGGACGCTCAGGAATATACCGGACATTGTTTTCGTAGAACTTCAGTTACACTATTAATAAATTCTAGAGCTTAGTTTAGGTCAATTCAAGGTTAAGTGGTAGAGCAGGATCTCACTTGTATTTATTTACCGGCGAGTAACGGGAATTCGCCTTTTGGGTAAACCAGATTTTTTTTGTCAAAATTCAAGATGGCGGATCCAAAATGGTGAAAGGGTTTTTTTAAATTTAATTAATGGGGATCAAATTTGATATACGGGGGTATTGGGGGTCACTGACCCCACATTCGTGATCAGCAATCCCAAAAACGGGCGTATACCTACCATCTTTGATGCAAATCGACTGATTTTCAAAAAATCTGTCCGCCGTCTTGAAACCACCATCTTGAATTTTGTAAATTTGACCTAGGATTCGTGATCAGCGACCCGAAAATACCCCGTATACACCGTTTGGTGCAAATTGGTTGATTTTCTAAAAATTCGTACGCCATATGGATACCGCCATCTTGATTATTTTAATCCGGATTCGTGATCAGCGACCTCGAAAACCAACGTATACAAAATTTGTTGGTAATCGGTTAACTTTCAAAAATTTCGTCCACCATCTTAATTTCGCCGCCATTTTGAAATTTTTGAAATAGTCAAGTAAAATTTTCCGCTCTTTCCAAAATTCATTTTTTTCTTGGATTTCTCGTCGACAACTTAGCAACTATTCATTTTAGACAAAAATGGAAGAGGAAAAAAAGTTTTGTAATTAAATTTTGATCAATTCGAAAAAATTATTATTGTTATTGCAAAAATCGGAAAAATCATTTAAAAAATTGCAAAAAATGCTAGTTTATTTGTCAATTTTTTTCAGACACTTGAATAATACCTAGGATCTTCATACTTTTCCCAATTAAACTTCTTAGTGCATAGAATCATCACACCAAATTTCATCCAATTCGGTTAATACCTAATTGTTTACATTTTTTTTTAATTAAAAAATATTCAAAATCAAATTTTTAAAAATCTAAAGCCTTTGAATACTTGAAAATTTCACCACAAAAAGAAGAGCTCTCAAGCTTTAAAATGGTTTTTGAAAAATTCAATTCGGACGATTAGGTGAGCCGTGGTGATTGTTTAAACATTTTCCCAATTTTCACGCTTATAAACAACTGCAATAATTTAATGTTTTTTTCCCATTTAAATGTCACTCAAAGACATTCAAGACCGCGTGAAACCAATGAGGTATCAGTGGTGGGGGGAGCAAACACACACAGCTACTCCGATCTGAATTCTCGTCTTCCGAGTACTTTCAAACCATATTTTAAAATTAAAATAAAAAACATTAAATTATTGCAATTGTTTATAAGCGTGAAAATTGCGAAAATGTCACCACGGCTTACCTAATCGTCCGATTTGAATTTTTCAAAAACCATTTTAAAGCTTGAGAGCTCTTCTTTTTGTGGTGAAATGTTCAAGTATTCAAAGGCTTTAGATTTTTAAAAATTTGATTTTGAATATTTTTTAATTAAAAAAAAATGTAAACAATTAGGTATTAACCGAATTGGATGAAATTTGGTGTGATGATTCTATGCACTAAGAAGTTTAATTGTATAGTATGAAGATCCTAGGTATTATTCAAGTCTCTTAAAAAAATTGACATATTATCTAGCACTTTTTGCAATTTTTTAAATGATTTTTCAGAATTTTGCAATAACAATAATTATTTTTTTGAATTGCAACTAATTCCGTCGTGATCAAAATTTAATTACAAAACTTTTTTCCTCTTCCATTTTTGTCTAAATGAATAGTTGCTAAGTTGTCGACGAGAAATCCAAGAAAAAAATGAATTATTTTGCAATTTTTTTATACATTTTTGCAATAACAATTAAGCCCACGTTTTTTTATTTGCATAGAAATATTATCATTTCTGATGTTATTTAGAAGCCGTTATAGTAAAAATTTCCGATCATTGCGTTTTACCCAACCCGAAACAGATATCGCCTGGACTATAAGAAAAATATCAAGTCGTGCGAATATTTGTTCATTAAATTTCAATAATTCTGACTCCATAAATATGATTGTGGCTCCACAAATATGATAGATGTGATTATCGATAAAACGTTGTATTGCATACGAGTTTTAATTGCCTTTTATCCATTTAAGAATATTAAATAATAAAATGCTACTTAAAACACTTATACAATAAATAACTATGACTGCCTAGGCAGTAAATGTGACACTTTAGTGCCTGACACCTGTCACTAAAACTACGCCTTTAATGTCGATCGGCTAAAAATGCCCTTCTTAAGTCGACGTTATTATATCAAGTTTTATACCTAACAAGTTCCAAGTCCGGTCCTGTCGAAGATACATCGAACTCGTCCGCGGATTAGATAATTGCAACGTATCTCCTCCGGAGCAAAGACATTCATGTCAATAGAGGAGAGAACATGCGTTTCAATCGATTCGAATGCAAGACCGAGACAAAAAAAATCACCGAAGGAAATTACAGATCGGGCCTCATTCTGATTCGGACCTCACAGGCCTTCGATTGCCAAACTAGACTTATTTCCATTTTAATGTCTCCATTATGCCATTCGACATAATTTGGTAAACGCAGTCACGAACGAAAAACAATATGAATATTAAAATTATTCATTAGGTTGGGATTTTATTCATTGCCTTTTCTGGAGGTTGCCGTAACGTGAAGCGTTACGTAAGAAGGCCGCGCGAAAAGAAATTAAAGTGGCTTTTATTAGAATGAGATGTTACACGGTTCACCAACTCCCCAGAATTGTCTATATTAATGTTACATACCCTTGTTTTATTAGAAAATTAAAACTATGGACCTTTTTTTTGCTTATTAGACTAGAACCGATGCTGTACTATTAAATCGGTGGCAATTTATTTTGGGAACTTACGTAGGTTGCAAAGAAAATGGCGCAATAAACATTATATACACGGTGTACAGAAAGACCTCTCGTAAATACAGGGAGTTATAGTACGTCAAAAAATAAGAAATTTTTGTCTTATGCACTATATGTTTATATGTTCTCGTTTTCGTGATATAGAGCAGCGACAAAATACAATTTGTAAAATAGAATTTTTATGAAAATTTCCAAACGGTCCAGTCAATGACCATTTTCTCGTATAATTTTGCCAAACAACACCTATTTTCATAAAAATTTGGATTTAGGTTCTATTTACTTCAAAGCTGACCTTGTACCGGGGGTTGCTTTTACCTTGGGGGTGGATGCCACCCCTTCTCGGGGGTGAAAAATGTTTAATTGAAAATAACTCCGGAAATTGATATATTGACTAATTCTAAGCAACTTTTGTTCTATAAAGTTTTTTCTGAAAGTCAATACTTTCCGATTTATTCGCGAGTGTAAATTTATTAACCAAAAAAAAAACTCTTTTTCAGACGGTTTTTCGCGAATAACTCAAAAAGTAAGTATTTTATCAAAAAAATAATTCGTATAAAAAATGTAGCTTATAAAAAACAAAAAGAATGGTGTGTTTACGGTGTCTGTAGACCCAATACAAGCGGAGTAATAGCTTGTTGAAGGTTGGTTCTTATTCATTAAACGCCAAAATTGAAAGTTTGAACGTGAAATATCCAAATAGACTAGGCGGTATCTGTTTTGGTTTATGTGAATCGTATATTCACGAAGATTTTTGGCTTTTTGGCTTTCAAATATCACTAGAAATGAAAATTTTTCTATGCGCATAAAAAAATAATTCGTATAAAAAATGTAGCTTATAAAAAACAAAAAGAATGGTGTGTTTACGGTGTCTGTAGACCCAATACAAGCGGAGTAATAGCTTGTTGAAGGTTGGTTCTTATTCATTAAACGCCAAAATTGAAAGTTTGAACGTGAAATATCCAAATAGACTAGGCGGTATCTGTTTTGGTTTATGTGAATCGTATATTCACGAAGATTTTTGGCTTTTTGGCTTTCAAATATCACTAGAAATGAAAATTTTTCTATGCGCATAAAAAAATAATTCGTATAAAAAATGTAGCTTATAAAAAACAAAAAGAATGGTGTGTTTATGGTGTCTGTAGACCCAATATAAGCGGAGTAATAGCTTGTTGAAGGTTGGTTCTTATTCGTCAAACGCCAAAATTGAAAGTTTGAATGTGAAATAACCAAAACCCATGCATTTTTCAGGGTATACTCATAGAACCTTTTTTAAAATGCTTGAAAAAACCTTTATTTTTATTTTTTATAAAAGTCCCTAGCATCGAACCTAAGCGAGTTAATGACGAAAATAAAGTTGCTCGGTATTTTTTTCCGCCACAAAAAACGTGAAAATCACCCCCTAATTACCACCCCAATTGAAAATAATCGTTACCATTTTACAATTTACTTTATTTATGTACTTGTAATATGCTCTAGAAGTTTGACCGGTTTCAAGTGATTAGTTTTCAAAAAAGTTGCGCTTGAAGTGAAAAGAGAATTTTTATATTTTTCTATTTTTATTACTATTAATGATACGCAAAATTTTGTAAAATTAAGTAAGTTATGGCCGTTTAAAGTTTGCATATATTCGTAAATAGCAACTTGTTCAAGCCCTTTCAGCTCAAACACTTACAAAAATAAGGGCTGAAAGAATATTTGACCTTATAGCCCCTATAGCATAAAAAAAAGAGTTATGGGTAAAAAACCAATCATATTTTGCAGATATCAGAACACGTATATTGAAGCATTGATGAATACACATTATAGCTATATTTTAGGAATAGAATAGAAAAGGAAGACGAGAGTGAAGAGGATTTTTGATTTGTTATTTGCAATAAAAAAATTTTTGTTATAAAAATAAAAAAATTTTAAATCCATATAAAAATAAAATTCTTATTTTCCCTATTTTTGATTGCAAATTTTAATCAGTAGGATTTTTTTAAGGTTTGATAAAATAAATATATTACATTTTAAATAATAAAAAGATTGTATTATATTTTGAACTAATATGGGTACACATGCCGCAAGTGAACCATTTTTAAGCATTACGTCAAGAGCGCCAGCAGGACGCCGCCGGACGCACCAGCGTTTCAGGAAGGGTCTACGGCGGACTGGCGCCGGCGACCAGATGCGTACTCATATACCTACGACCGACTCCACACAAAGGGACTCTCCAACGAACACTCACCCCGTCAACATGTCTTTTTCTATACAACTTAGTTTTCAATAAAGTACTTTAATATTACCGTTGAGAGAGCGTTTTATTCTTGCTGTACAGCGAAAGCAACCCTCACTATACTATATACAACTATATTTGTTCGATTTTTTTCAAGTCGTTGAATAATATTTTTCAACATTATTTTTTAATGATTACTGTCATAGGGGGTGGTTTTTAGGGGTTGATAATTTTCAATTCACCATAGTTACTTATTTAAAGATAATTTCAAGCTATTACACGCTCGAATATACAATTCTATAATTATTTTCGAATAGGGGTAGTTTTCATCCCTATTCAATAAAAAGTAACCCCCGGAACAGGGTCAACTTTGAAGTAGAGGGTAAGTAGAACTTTTTGGTGCAAATTGGTGCTGTTTGGGAAAATTATACAGTAACATCGTATTTTACCTTCAATGACTGGACTATTAGTATATTCCGAGGTTTTAAGAACGCCAAATAGGCTGGTCTAATTAGTTTTAGGATATTTCATTGAGGGTACTAGTTATGCTACATTCTTATTACATTTTATATTCTAATTTTTTTGAGGTTAGGTTTTTTCCAATTTCTAATATACATTTTTATTTTCTAAAAATAATGTACTCTTGTTAAAACTTCCTAATGTGGACGATTTTCGAGAAGAAAGGCTTTTAATTGAATTGTTACAATATTACGGTGTATAAAATAACTTTTCTCGAAGTTGGCTTATGTCAAAGCTTATTGATGGATGTCTCATAAACAACGAACACATTGTTAGTAATATTTTAAACTCTAATTAACTTTTTATCAAAATTATTCAAATTCCACCACATGAAAATAATTATTGCTACCATGTTTATTTTTCGTTTAAAGTATGTGTTACTTTAATATACTCTCTTGTAGTGTAGGTTAGTTAGGTTACTGTTCAGCTTATATCTCTTAAACTAGAAAAAATTTTAACAACCATTTAAAGAACCACAGTCTCTAACGCTGCTGTTTAACCCAGTGCTTGAGCAAACAAAATTGACTCACGTACATGGACGTACCTAAATAACTGATAATTTAAGTCTTACTTCATCTATCAACCGGCAGATAACTTAATTATAACGTCTCTATAATCACGCAGACATTATGTCTAAATAAAGGATGGGGAACATTAACTAAATTACGATTAATTCACGTCGAATTTGACGAGCCACGCCTCAGACGGTCGCCAAATATGGGAAACATTTGCAATTATCGTTTTCATAAATTTGCAAGCTAATTGGGCCCACGTGATAATACATAGTAATGGACCACGTCTTCCTCACACAAACTCTTATGATCTCACTTTATTTCATCTCGAGCCAGAAAAGTAAAAGTCAATTGGATCTAAATCCGGGCTACGAGGTGACCATGGATTGTTACTGCCTCGTCCTTGCCGTTGATTGGAAAAAGCAGTACTCAGGTGATTCAATTTTCCATCGGAAAATGAAACGAGGTTCCATCATGTAAATATCATGTCATGACAAATATAATATAAGAAAGTTAGAATAATGTTTAGTTAAGTCTCTGGAAATTCACTGCGGCTAATTAAATAATCCTCAACTATTCGAAGCCAAATGTTCATTTTAAACTTATACTGAAAATGTCGAATCGAAATTTCAATCGGATTCTCATTATACCAATGGTGAGAATACGTGAACAAGATTCTTGAAACACAATTTGGATCTTGCCTGTACTTCCACAAAAATATGCTCTTGGACAGAACCATAAAATAGAAATAGTGGTGCAAGAATTTACATTTGGTGCTCTTTGACGGATACAGATATTTGGGTTTTTCTCGACCACTTCTAAATTTCTTTCTTCATGTCCAACTATGCAAACTATTGTTCGACCATTTCGATTACGGGATCGAAAGCTATCCATGTCTCTCAATCTTTGAAGCAACCTTAAAAATCTCCTTCTATTCAGTTGACGCCTTATTGCGATAGGTGCGTTCTTTTTTTTTATAAAACAAAATTATATGTGTCACAAACACTAAATGTGCTTTATTTACTCAAATAAATAAAGATGAATGTTAGGAACAAGCAAAGTTAAAATATTTACTATAAAAGTCGCCTCTGGGAGACTTAAGGTAAATAATTTGATTTTTTTTAATGATTATGATTATTTTAATGATTTTAATGTTAGTTGCATTGCAAAGGTAAACCCCTTTTTTTCTCTAAAACGAATACTCCTAGCGACGTCAACTAAAAATACCTTTTATTCGTAGAAAAATATGATGAACCAATGTTTAATATCAAAAATCACGTACTGTCAAGGCCAAAAAAGTTGAGGCATTTTTATACGTGCGCTACATACCAATAGGGCACCTATAATTTGGTCCAAATATCTACTATGTATCAAAAAATATTACGGTAAAATTGTTTTTTTTTTTTTCAACTTATGACCTACTGTATATTATGTGTGTTTCTAAAGGTCCAAGGAAGTTTCTGCATAAATATGGCCTCCACTCACACATTTGGAATAAGCAATGGAAAAATAACACAGCCCCACAAAAAAAAGAAGTACCTATCGGATCTGATATTCAGACCCATGTATCATACTGAACTAGAGCTGCTAAAAAGAAGGAGGAGTTTATTTGAGTAAATGTTCTTGAAGTGATCGATTACACAGCCTCACAAAAAAAGTATCGGATCCGGTATTCAGACCCATGTATTTCCATGTATTTTTTTCCGCTGAATCCGAATCTGCTATCAGATTTGGTCCAACGGGTCTGAGTTTTCGGGAAAATTAAAAAAACATGTCAAAATTCACAAAAAACGACATTTACGATCGACGAAAGTTATAAAAAATCAAATTATTCTACCAGCTCACTAGACGTATGATTTTTCACTCGTTTAATTCCAATTTATTATCACAGAGTCAGACAAGCTTGTACAATTTCATTCAGAAACAGAAAATGGATCAATAACGCCATATTCATGGCATAATTCGTGTTGCAGAGTTCTGGATCCTTCTTTTTATCCACCCACCCAGTTATAAATTCTTACATAATTCTACCCAGTAGTTCATGCATGAATACGCATATTTATCCATCCACCTGTACCACCTATAAAACCCACCCATCCACCATCCATCTACTTTTTGTGCTGAGAGATGTGATAACAGTCTAGAAGATTGAGAATGCAATAAAACCTGTAGAATATTCTACTTTATAAACAAAAGAAAACGATATCTACAAATCATTCTTATTTTTGTTGCTATAACGTGTTCACTTGTCTTCAAAGGATCTATGCAGAGGGTTACGTTTTCGTCTTGTCCCTCTATTTTTCGTTTCTCTTTTTAACAACCAACAAGTTTTCGCTCTATACAATATAAAGGGCGAAAATTTCCGAATATTTCTGAGGCGAAATTGAAAGAAGGTGTATTCGATGGACCTCAGATTTGGACATTGTTCAAGGATGGAACATTCATCACTACAATGAGTAGCGTTGAGAAGAGTGTTTGGAGTAGTATCAAAGTTGTAGCGACAATTTTTTTTAGGAAACAACAAGAGTCCTAAATACGAAGAAATTGTATTAAAATTGATAAAAGACTTCCAAGACCTGGGATGTTTGATGGACTACAAGTTGCACTTCCTTCTTTCACATCTGGATTGGTTTCCTGAAAATCTTGCAGATTATAGCGAAGAACAAGGCGAACGATCTCATCAGGATATGAACTGCGATATCAAGGAAAATGAGATCACAACATGATGGCGGATTTTTGTTGGTTGTTAAAAAGAGAAACGAAAAATAGAGGGACTAAACGAAAGTATAACCCTTTGCATAGATCCTTTGAAGAAAAGTGAACACGTTATAGCAACAAAAATAAGAATGATTTGTAGATATCGTTTTCTTTTGTTTAGAAAGTAGAGTATTCTAGTTTTATTGCATTCTCAATCTTCTACGCTGTTACCTCATCTCTCAGCACAAAAAGTAGACGGATAGATGGGTGGGTTTTATAGGTGGTACAGGTGGATGGATAAATATGCGTATTCAGGCATGAACGACTGGATAGAAAGATGTATGAATTCATAATAACGCCTGTCCATAAGAAAGGAGCGAAAAATGAATTCTCAAATTATAGGCCCATTGCTATCTTAAGCAATTTCTGTAAAGTGTTTGAGACTATTTTGCACAATTTTATATCATCCCATACTTCAAATATAATTATCCCTGAACAGCACGGGTTCAAACAAGGACGGTCAACAATTTCGAACTTACTGTGTAAGACACAATATATTTCTGCAGCTCTTGATGTCGGAAGTCAGGTTGACGTCATTTATACGGATTTTTCTAAAGCGTTCGATAGACTCGATAACTCCAAACTGTTAAATAAACTTAGCAACGTAGGTCTATGTAATGGTTTAATAAAATTATTTCATTCATACCTCCGTAACCGATCCCAATATGTGCAATATCGTGGATTCAAATCAGATGCGTTTCTTCAAACATCAGGTGTACCTCAAGGGTCCATACTTGGACCTCTTCTGTTTGATATTTTTATTAATGATATTGCGGAAGATCTAAACATTCATTATTTATTATACGCTGATGATGTAAAATTATTTGGTCAGATCAACTCTGTTTTGAACTGTGAGAATCTTCAGAGAAATCTTGCTTCACTTAATGATTGGTGTAATAAAAACACGTTGCCTCTTAATATTAACAAATGTAATGTTATGTCTTTTCATAGGAAAAAAGTGCCTATCACATTCGATTATGTATTGCAAGGCAGTGTTCTCAAGAGGCCTGATTGCATTAAAGACCTTGGTATTATTTTTAACGCGCAGCTGAGTTTCTTGCGGCACATCCACGGTTCCTTAGCCGATGCGTATAGGAGTCTCGGATTTGTTTTGAGAATCTTTCGAGACTTCAGAAACCAGTCCACTCTGCGACTATTGTATACAACTTTTGTAAGATCTAAATTCGAATATGGTTCAGTTATATGGATCCCAATTTATGTTACATATCCCTTCTTATTAGAACGGGTCCAACGAAGATTTTTTAAATCTGCCGCATTTCTGTTGGATGGGGCTTATCCTGCGCGAGGTACTCCACAAGAATTATTCTGTGCTCGGTTTAACCTACAGAGTCTTACTAGCAGACGTACCATGCACAGCTTAATATTTTTATATAAAATTATTCACTTCAAAATTAAGTGTGAGTCCATTAATGAGCAGTTGTCGTATAGAGTTCCCAGAGTGAATTCTAGGAACAATACGCTATTTATGTTACCCTTTGCCCGTACCAATTTATTATTAAAGTCGCCTTTATATCAAATGTTGAGCAATTGTAATAATATGGAGGGTTTTGATATTACTTTTTGTAATGTAAGAGATGTAAAGGCATACTTTAATTAGGTCTATTGTGTATATTCTT
>NW_019416279.1:1711339-1730962 GCF_000390285.2 Anoplophora glabripennis
CAAAAATAAGAATGATTTGTAGATATCGTTCTCTTTTGTTTAGAAAGTAGAGTATTCTACAAGTTTTATTGCATACTCAATCTTCTAGGCTGCTATCTTATCTCTCAGTACAAAAAGTAGATGGATAGATGGGTGGATGGGTGGGTTTTATAGGTGGGACAGGTGGATGAATAAATATGCGTATTCATGCCTACGACTGGATAGAAAGATGTATGAATAAATAAATGGGTGGGTGGATAAAAAGATGGATCCAGAACTCTGCAACACGAATTATGCCATGAAGATGGCGTTTTTAAACATTTTGATCTATTTTCCGTTTTTGAATGAATTTGGACCAACTTGTCTGACACTATGACGATAAATTAGAATTAAACGAGTGAAAAATCATACGTCTAGTGAGCTGGTAGAATACTTTGACTTTTTATAACTTTCGTCGATCCCAAATGACGTTTTTTGTGAATTTTGCCATGTTTTTTAAATTTTCCTGGAAACTCAGACCCGTTGGGCCAAATTTGAAGGTAGATTCGGATTCAACGGAAAAAAATACATAGAAATACATGGGTCTGAACACCAGATCCGATACTTTTTTTTTGTGGGGCTGCGTAATCGATCACTTCAAGAACATTTACTCAAATAAACAGAATATATCTTTCTTTTTAGCAGCGCTAGTTCAAGTCAGTACCTACCAAAAAATAAACACTGAAAACAATTGTCCCCTTGACAACTTTTCTGTTAAATTCATGCGGTACACTTCGATCTGAAAAATTTTCTCACGCAACATGTATAAAATGGTAGCAGGCCGCCCCTTTCCCACACAAACCATTATATCTAGGTAAAAGTTAAACAAATCGTCTTAGTTTCGCGCCCCCCTGGGGCGGAGTGGGGAGCCGGAGTCGTTGTCCGATTTATATCCGTTTTTTCGCCGCCGCCCTCGTATCGGTGCAGTCTAATAAATCAGAAGGAGAGACCCCGGCATCGAACGGGATCCAGCTGCATGTTTATTAATCGCGTTCACGCGAGCCTCTTGGCCCGGCACCGCCCGAATTCACCGTTCCGGGCGGGGAGGGGCGCGGGGCGCCCGTCCGTTGTTCGCCGATAGTTGCAAGTCACCGCTAATGGCCACAATTAAATAAAATCATCGCAATTATTTACATGGTTTAGCGTTTGCTTTAATTAAACGGGCTCAGGGGGCACGGGGGAGGGGCGGTTCGTGATCCGCCGGGATGTTTTGTGAACGATACAGAGCGAGCTGGTGTACGGGGTAGCCCAAATGTTGTGGAGAAACATTTTTTTGAAAGGTTTTTTCGACTTCTTGAAGGGAAAGGCGATGCGTTAATTGAACAGTACTTGTCTTACGTAGATTGAAACACTATTTTTTTGCTCTAAAATCAACAGAAAAGGGAGAGTAAGTCTGATTGGGTTTGTTATGCAGCCGATAAACTGAGGATATTACAAACAGGACATAAGTTTTATCATTTTACTTGTATTATTACACCAAATCGTCTATTCGTAAATATGGTTGCTTTCCTTGCTATTAATTTAACTCATCTATCTACAAGTTGTTTTCAAAACTGGATTCGTATGGTGTACGAGGAATAGCAAACGAGTGGGTCGCATCTTTTTGGAAGGACGTAAACAGTATGTTAGTCTGACGTACACGAACGACAAAATTTCGTCAAATATAAATTCTGAAGCTCTGGAAGTCGGTATAGGGATTCCTCAGGGATCCATACAAGGCCCGATTATATTTTTACTGTATACCAACGAATGCGGTAATGTAGTTTTTAAAACCTCTTTTGTCCTGTATGCCGATGGTATATCCTTGTTAGTATCTGATAACACAAGTCTTTAGAAACAACTAATGCATTATTAACAGACAAGGGGAAAACCTCGCATTCGCGGGAGAAATTTTCCAACTCGATTGTTTTGCATATTCAGATTCGTCAGATGTTCCTTAACATGAATCAATATGATGTCGGCCGGAAATCGGGTGCCCATTTGTTTAAACAAATTGTTTTTTTCACTCCGGATTTTTTAGGCTTTTTGCCACATTATAAACAAAAAAGTTCCTATGCACCATGCCTCTAAAATTGATATTTTTAAAGTTATAAACAATTTAAGTTGCTAAAAATTACCTAAATTAAAGTGGGCACCAGATTTCCGGGCGGCATCATCTTGATTCATGTTAAGCAACATCTCACGAATCTGAATATGCAAAAAAATCGAGTCGGAAAATTTCTCCCACGAATGCGAGGTTTTCGCCTTGTCTATAAAGGCAGTGGATGCGTGATATAAATCCAAACATCTCCATATCAATCCTGAAAAAACTCAGGTAATTAGGTTCCATCGCAGGCAAAAATATTGTGTCGAATTATTAAAGTAACAACTATATACCTGACCTGAAAATCTCATTGTACTCAGACATGTTATTTGATAAGAAACCTGTTTCAACTTCTTTACATTTAGTAACATTTTACCAAGCGTATGTGAGTGTCAGATTGATGTATGGTGTTGCTTTTTGGGAAAATTCCTCCCTTGCATCAGATGTTTTTATTTCACAATAACATATTTTAAGATAGTTTTAATATCTTTACTATTGTATCTTGTGAAATTGCCATTTTATTTAAGTTTAAAAGTTTGTAGTAAATTCTTCTGATAATGAACTCAATTCACTTTTTTTCATAAAAAAATGTCTAGTATATTTTTCAATATTTACGTTCTTTTTTGCAGCCAAATTGGTTTTCAGCATGGCACCAAAGTGAAGAATTTTTAAATTTAATTTAAAATTATCAGCGAAATAAACGAACAAAGTATTTTCATTAAAGCTTCGTCCTTTTCCTGCGGCAAACAATTGCGTGAATATGTTGCTTTCTTTTTCCCTTGGCCTAGACTTTTGCGGCGGTAAATCTTCATTGCTTCCTTCATTATTTTTTTTTCTAAGTTAAGCACAAGACATAGTAATGGATACAAACAATATGGCGACTTTAACATCGTAACAAGGAAAAAATGTAACATCTATAAAGGTTGGACAACGTGGGATGATACTGTTAACGACATAGTAGTCGTCAAACACAAAATTAAAGACCATACTAAAAGGCTACAGTGGCGTAACGTTTTCAAACGTACAACTTGGTACGCATTGAAAGGAACAACCATTTCAACAAATATATGTTCAAAAATCTGGCATCAATCCGTAACTCTATAGTATAAGTATAAAAATTAAACAAGCAGCTAAATGTATATTGAAACAGTCAGTCGTTTTAATGCATAACTATAACGAATAAATTTATCAATGCATAACTAATCAACAATTTGCAGTTAACTGACAACATTATACTGTAATTTAATGAGGCGGACAACTTACTACGCATTAAAACAGACAATTGTTTCAGTGTATTCAGCGAATCAATTTAAAGTTATTAAATAATGTTATATTAGAGATATTTATTATACGTATAGTTTAGTATACAGGGTGATTCACAAATGGTGTCCAAAAATATGAAACCTCGTATTCTTTGGTAAATTTTAAGGGGAGTCTTTCCTATAAAGTTTTTATCTAGACGCTTCGTTAAAAAGATACAGGGTGTTAAACTTCAAAAAATATTTTTAATTTTTTTAAATAATTTAAGAACCAGTTAGTAAGTGAAATAATTTGAAATTGGACACATGTATTTATGTAAACATTGTTCAAAATCTGAGGGCTTATCCTAAAATTTACATGCTCCAGTGGCGGAGATACAGGGTATTTTCGGATTCGTCTTTCAATTTTCTACAAATTACTACTATTTTAAGTTTTTCGAAAAAAGACTGATTTTCGAGTAAAACTTAAAAAACAAATCTAAGTGAATCTTCATATTCTGCGACTGCAGCTTGAACTTTTTTAACGTTGAAAGTTTGTTTCTATAATAAAATCCCTGGAATTTCCTACGACTCACATATTTCACGTTATAGTCAATTTAAAATTTTTCGTGCCACGTGTTTCGTTTTTCCGTTTTTTTTGCATTTTAACCCACGATAAATACTTCTAGAAGTCATACCTTGTAGCCTTAGTCGTCTCTCTTTTTGTACATGAGAGTGGACTTAAAGCTTGCGCACGCAGGTTGAATATATTATCGGAACAATATTCGAAATGAATGGCACATTACAATTTTCATTCGGAAAATACATGAAATATGAAGTAATTACTTCATAGAAGTAAATAGGTTCGATTTATTTATGACTCTAGTGCCTACGAGTTTGGCACTGGACCACAGAAATGGATAACGAAATAGTCCAATTAATAGGTAGAAGAGCTTACAAAAAATACCACCTGGAAACAAAAAATATGGTGATATAGGAAAGAAAAAGATAGTGTATTTTTCCTGTGGCGCATAAACGGCAAAGTTAACCTAAAAATTCATAAATGTCAAAGAAACGGTTTTTCGCTAATAAAAGAAAACTTGAACTCCAATCGAAAAAAGTTAAATGAGAAAGTTGTAGCTATTAAAAAAACCTATCGATTCGTATTTTTAAATATATCGCTTGCTATATTACTTTTCGAGATATATTGAAAAAAACCGTCAAAAATCGACTTTTTTTGTTTTTACTGTATCTCTTGCAAATTAAGGTTTTGAAACTTGTTGCTTGCTGCGAATGTAGCCCTCGGCAAACAAAAAAGTATCTTTTTTAAAATTAAGTAATATTAAAGATTTTTCGAGTTATAACGATTTTTCGAAAAAAAAGTCATCTCGAAAATCGGCTCTTCTTGCTCGACGAATAGTCGTAGAGAAATGAATCAGGGCTCATTTTGTTTTACAACCACATATTTTATTTTTGCAACCGCTGACGCAGCTACATGATATTTTTTTTCAAAGGTAATTAGGCTGTCGTAAACGTCATATTTTAGTTTATCTCGTCGAGCTACTCCAAATTAACTACAAAAGAATTTTTGTACGTGGTCCCGAAGTCGAGATAATGAAGATTTTGAAAGTAAGAGCGCTTTTGAACACTCAAATTCAGTTTTCGGAGCGCCCGAGTAGCGTTACCCCCTCTCCTCCGTCACACCGTCCGCTACAGCTAGCTTGCGCCGCGCTCGTATGCCTCGGTTTGACGCACAATTAAAAATGCGGTTAAAATGAACCACAATATTTTTTTATTGAAAATATAACCCTTCAACTTCAATCTCTGTAAGAATGGACGTTGTAGCACTTAAATAGCGGCCTGTGAAATTTATTGAAAAAATAAATTATCTCTGCTGGTCGTAGAGCAACGTTTTTTTAAAAAAAACTTTTTTCAAAGTCAACTTTGGACACTTGAAATGAATAAAATCGTTATCACTCTTCTTTACCATGAAAGTACAACTCTTAAGGAAAAAAATGAACTCTGATTCGTTTCTTTACGACTATTCGTCGTGCAAGAAGAGCCGATTTTCGAGATGATCTTTTTTTCGAAAAATTTTTAATATTTTTTTATAAAAGGTACTTTTTTACAGCAAGTAACAAGTTTCGAAACCTTAATTTGCAAGAGCTGCAGCAAAAGCAAAAAAAGTCGATTTTTGACGGTTTTTTCGATATAACTCGAAAAATAATATATCAATCGATATATTTAAAAATACGAATCGATAGGTTTTTTTAATAGCTACAACTTTCTCATTCAACTTTTTTCGATTGTAGTTCAAGTGTTTTTTTATTAGCGAAAGACCGTTTCTTGATCTTTATGAATTCTTTAGGTTAACTTCGCCGTTTATGCGCCACAGGAAAAATATACTATTTTTCTAAGAATGTGTTTTTCTATATCACCATGAGGGTTGCTTTCGCTGTACAGCAAGAATAAAACGCTCTCTCAACGGTAATAATAAAGTATTTTATTGAAAACTAAGTTGTATAGAAAAAGAAGTGTTGACGGGGTGAGTGTTCGTTGGAGAATCCCTGTGTGTGGAGTCGGTCGTAGGTGTATGAGTACCCATCTGGTCGCCAGCGCCAGTCCGCCATAGACCCTTCCTGGAACGCTGGTGCGTCCGGCGGCGTCCTGCTGGCGCTCTTGACGTAATGCTTAAAAATGGGTCACTTGCGGCATGTGTACCGGTACCCACAACCATACTTTTTGTTTCCAGTTGGTATTTTTTGTAAATTTAACATAAGGCCGTGACAGAATGATTGGACTATAAGTGACAATAATTCCTCATATATTTTCATGATTTACATATGGTCTTTGATAAATTTCTTCGCTGTTTTATGGAAAGCTTTATAAAAAAATAAGCGCACTTTTCGATTTTCCGTTGTTGTTTATACTAACAAATAAATCGCCCACCCACGCGGACTATCGGCTGCGACTCTCCCTCGCCATCTCTCACGGCTAGCCTCGAAAACCGCGGGTTTCCTACATTCTACAGATCCCGACAAGAGCGTACGCACCCAGCGCAGCGCTGGCTACACCCCATCGCATGCACGCCGTTCCGAATGAGCCCGTGCATGTTGCCGAGCCAGTAATTGCCCCCTAATAGCACAGGTGTTAAACTAATTTAGCAAATACGCTGCGCCCGAAGGGATATCATTTGAATAAATGTTGGTAAATACGGAGAATGTTGCTTTGTGTACGGTTTGATTACGTAATGGTGATTTGGTGTTATTGACAGGCTATATTAGAGGCTGGCCATGCCCGTCGGTGGCGTAAATTGAATTCTATTGGTCACGAGAGCGTCTTTTTCTGAACTGGCTACGCGTGCGGTGTGGAGAACATGTCCGAAAACAGACATACACTGTGAAATGTGTAAAATATAAGAACAAAATTTCTGAAAAATAGAAACACGTCTTAAACTGGTACAAAAAAATGTATTCGCCACCGAGGCGACCAATCGAAACGCCTACGATCGCCTTCCTAATCGAAAACGACTTTTATCGCACATTTTCTAATGTGGAGAATATTTTTTATTGCCTCAAGTTGGGATTATTTGCTTTGTAAATACGTGCTGCTAGCAAACATTTCCCATATTTGGATAATTCTTAATCACTTGTAGCGATTTTATGGTTTTTTGATTTTATTTACAAATAAATGGCAACTTTCCATAAAGACTTATTTATTAAACTCAAATATCTAAATTTTTCAGTTATTAATTTTTAGTTTAAATAGTGTAGCTAGACAACTAGTCAATTTAACAAAAATAAATATCCTTACAATATTTTTCCCGACAAAGGAACGGGCGCAAATCCGGTATTTTACATAAAAATGTTTTTTTTTTTTTGCAAAAACTACGCAACTACTATAGGGAAAGCTATTAAAAAATTGTAGGGTCTACAGAAAGGCATCTAATGAATCATAAAACACAGGGTGTTATATTCGAAAAAGTCGAGATATTTCAAATTTTAAATTATTAGGTTTGGCACGATTTTTTTTGTCCCCTGTATATCGCAGAAAAACTTTTGATACGCTTTTTGAAAGAGCCATCCTCACTCTACAGTTCCTGAAAAAAAATAATTTCTAGCTGTCAATCAATTATGTCAACTACTAGAAGTGACAAAACATAAGAAAAAAAAAAATGAAAAATCGATTATCTCGAAAACTATCAATATTTTAATAGGGATCATAACACAAAGTCCCGTTGTACGCGAGAGCCAATGGCTCCATCTGTCGTGCAGACTTCCGTGTCATTCAAATGACTACAGTAGGAAGCGACCTTTTAACTGTAGGTACTTTGTTGCACGACTGCCACCCATAGAGGGCGTAACACAATGTTTGAGTTGTCAGTGCCGCGAGAAACAACTACTCCGAAAGCTATTTGCCCCTACCGGCATTGAATTATACTTGCGACACCTAATGCAACAGCTAGGATCGTTTGTCAGTTTAACCCACCAGGCACAGACCGGTTTCGGACTTATTAGTCCTCATCAGTGTGTCATAGGTGCGACAACCGACAAACGACCCAGCTGTTTCTTCGTCGTATCATCACGAAGAGGAAGTACATTGTACGCGAGAGCCAATGGCTCCATCTGTCGTGTTACGCCCTCTGTGGGTGGCAGTCCTGCAACAAAGTACTTGCAGTTAGCAGGTCGCTTCCTACTGTAGTCATTTGAATGACACAGTTGGAAGTCTGCACGACAGATGGGGCCATTGGCTCTCGCGTACAATGTACTTCCTCTTCGTGACTACACGACGAATAAACAGCTGGGTCGTTTGTCGGTTGTCGTACCTATGATACACTGATGAGGACTAATAAGTCCGAAATCGGTCTGTGCCTGGTGGGTTAAACTGACAAACGATCCTAGCTGTTGTACTAGGTGTCGCGAGTATAATTCAATGCCGGTAGGGGCAAATAGCTCTCGGAGTAGTTGTTTCTCGCGGCACTGACGACTCCCACAAAGTCCCGTTAATTTTTCACGTAGAATTCGATAATGCCATAAAAAATATAGGTGTCCATTTAAAAAATTAAGTTGGTACATTTTAATTCCTCCACCCGGATATCTCTGCTCAGGTAAAGTTAAGCGAAAAATGTTTCTGACAAAAGTTACTGGACTCGGAGGGGGACATTGCTTATGACCTTGAAGGTCATTTTCAAGGTCATTTCAAGGTCAACTTAGTTTTTTTTTAAATAGGAACCCCTAATTTTGACCTCGTATTCGGAAAGATCGGAAAATTCTACGTTCAGATGATCATATCTGGGGTCGGTTGACTACTCAAGGTCATGTAAACGTCAATTTTATTTGTAATTAATTTGTATTAATTGTAACATAAATTTAATATCCTAAAACCGATGTTTGAATTTGTCATTTACAGTTTCGTACAACATTTAGCAAACATTTGTATTATCCTAATAAAATTGACCTTCACATGACCTTGGGTGGTCAACCGACCCCATATATGATACATCATTTGAACATAGAATTTCCCGCTCTTTCCGAATCCGGGGTCAAAAATAGAGGTTCCTATTTAAAAAACTAAGTTGACATTGAGATGACCTTGAAAATGACCTTCAAGGTCATAGGCAATGTCACCATAACATATCCCACTCCGAGTCCAGTGACTTTTATCTGAACCAATTTTCGCTAAACTCTACCTAGCGGAGATATCTGGGTGGAGGGATTAAAATGGCCTACCCTGTATATTCCTGAAAAAATAATTAGTACGATCTAAACTATGCTAAAGAAAATTCAGGACTAAAGGAAATTTATCGTTNTTTCCCGACAAAGGAACGGGCGCAAATCCGGTATTTTACATAAAAATGTTTTTTTTTTGCAAAAACTACGCAACTACTATAGGGAAAGCTATTAAAAAATTAAAGGGTCTACAGAAAGGCATCTAATGAAATCATAAAACACAGGGTCTTCTATTCGAAAAAGTCGAGAATTTTCAAATTTTAAATTATCAGGTTTGGCACGATTTTTTTTGCCCTCTGTATATCGCAGGTCAACTTTTGATACGCTTTTTGAAAGAGCCATCTTCACTCTACAGTTCCTGAAAAAAATAATTTCTAGCTGTCATACAATCATAATTATGAGGGTCGCTTCCTACTGTAGTCATTTGAATGACACAGATGGAAGTCTGCACGACAGATGGAGCCATTGGCTCTCGCGTACAATGTACTGCCTCTTCGTAATTATACGACGAAGAAACAGCTGGGTCGTTTGTTGGTTGTCGCACCTATGACACATTGATGAGGACTAATAAGTCCGAAATCGGTCTGTGCCTGGTGGGTTAAACTGACAAACGATCCTAGCTGTTATACTAGGTGTCGCGAATGGGGATGGGCAGATTTAATGAAAAACATTGATATTATGTTATATCGATTATCAAATAATTTATTATCGATTCTCGATATATCGGAGTAAAACATCGATTTTTGTCGAATATCGAAAAAAAAAACAACCCTAGACTAGTATAACATTTTTGTATTCAAGATATTTAAAAAATGTAATAAATAAGTACCGGATTCTAAAAAAATTATAATAATACATTTTGATTTGTTCAGTTACGAGTGTTACCAGTGCAATAATTTTGTTTTCTATGATCTGAATCCAACTAGTTTCGAAAGATTGAGGTCTGTTACATACAAAACAAAATTATTTTCTATTTACATCATGTTACTTACCATAACCAATACAAAATGATCAGCAAAGGATTGATTATTTGTAAAAATTTAGTATGTAAAGAAAGAAATCTAAAAAATTTACAAGTACCATAGTACCAACTCGACATTCTTTTTGTGAATCCTCACTGAACACTGAACATTGAACATCACAAAATTAGATAAATTTAATTTTCCACAGATCACTAACGCAAACGGTTCTGTGCTATAAACGACAAACTAAAAAAATCACACAGATTTGTAGATTATTATTTGTTTTGTATTGTTGTATTGAAATTGAGGACAACTAAATTGTATTAAAACTGTAAATATTTATCCAAAAATTTGTTCTGAATATTAAACGATATTTCTAGACAATATCGATATCCTTCGATATTCGCTTTCAAAAGAAATCGATTGTTTTCCATCGATAACTACCTTCTAACATCGATGTTTAAAAAGTATCGATGTTTTTCGCCCACCCCTAGTCGCGAGTATAATTCAATGCCGGTAGGGGCAAATAGCTCTCGGAGTAGTTGTTTCTCGCGGCACTGACGACTCACACAAAGTCCCGTTAATTTTTCACGTAGCATTCGGTAATGCCATAAAAAATATAGGTTTCCATTTAAAAAAATTAAGTTGGTACCTGCCCGGGAAAAACAGAACACCCTGTATAAAGCAAATATATTTTCATTTTGTGCAGCTCGGGCAAGTAGGCAACTCTGTAGAAAAAAAAAATTAAGTTATATCTTTTATTAACGTAGATATTGGACTTACGCGCATTAGGTGGACACGGTGTATACAACAGGACATTTTAATCCCTCCACCCGGATATCTCTGCTCAGGTAAAGTTAAGCGAAAAATGTTTCAGACAAAAGTTACTGGACTTGGAGGGGGACATTGCTTATGACCTTGAAGGTCATTTTCAAGGTCATTTCAAGGTCAACTTAGTTTTTTTTAAATAGGAACCCCTAATTTTGACCTCGTATTCGGAAAGAGCGGAAAATTCTACGTTCAGGTGATCATATCTGGGGTCGGTTGACTACTCAAGGTAATGTAAAGGTCAATTTTATTTGTAATTAATTTGTATTAATTGTAACATAAATTTAATATACTAAAACCGACGTTCGAATTTGTCATTTACAGCTTCGTACAACATGTAGCAAACATTTGTATTATCATAACAAAATTGACCTTTACATGACCTTGGGTGGTCAGCCGACCCCATATATGATACATCATTTGAATATAGAATTTCCCGCTCTTTCCGAATCTGGGGTCAAAAATAGAGGCTCCTATTTTAAAAAAACTAAGTTGACCTTGAGATGACCTTGAAAATGACCTTCAAGGTCATAGGCAATGTCACCATAACATGTCCCACTCCGAGTTCAGTAACTTTTATCTGAAACAATTTTCGCTAAACTTTACCTAGCAGAGATATCCGAGCGGAGGGATTAAAATGGCCTACCCTGTATATTCCTGAAAAATTAATTAGTACGATCAAAACAATGCTAAAGAAAATTCAAGAATAAAAGAAATTTATCGTTAATATGTAATAATACAGTCAGATTATGTATGAAACAAAAATACGTGCTTACATTTGCCTTTTACAATGTACCGGGTGATTTTCCATAATGTCCACCCGCCTTGACTTTGTTGTTTATTTGGGGCAGTAAAATTTTGTAAAAAATGTGAGCTAGTAGGATTTTTTCTGCACTTTTTGCACAGGAATCTGAAAATTGAGGTCAAACATATTAGTATACAAGGTAAATGAAAAATTATACTTTTTTTAATAGGACACCCTATATCTGAATTAATTTATAGATTCTTCGTTTAATTCTAAGCATATTTTATATAACAAGTCATATGCTCGAAGTCAACGATCTTTGAAGTATCAGCAAATAAAATTTGAAATTTGAAATGTTTAAGTTCTTATTCAAATTGTTATTAAATATGTCAAACTCGCAAAGAGAAAAACAAACAATTTTAAGTTTATTCGAAACGAAGATGTGTGCAACTTAATATGTATATTACTTTCTGTGGAAGAAAATCCAAATATATATATTTCAAAAAGTTTACATGAATGTAATGTCCCTGATACGTTTTACAGGTATACAAAAGTTCAGAAAATTTTTAAGAAAACTGGTTACAAACCTTTGAAGATTAGATCCACTCCAAAACTGACCCAGACGCATAGAGAAAAGATAGAAGAATTTTGCCGCCCTATGATGATCCCAAATCTTTAAGAAACATTATGTGAACGGACCTTGGCTACGAATGGCATGATAAATAGAAAAAAATACCAGGTATTGGGCTACAGAAAACCCATTCTGTTAGAAAGAATTTAGATTTCAAAGGCGCCAGTCCCTTAACGTTTGGTGCGGATAACAAAATGATTGGACCCTATTTTTTTATCAAAACTCATATTTAAACTTTCTCGAAAACGACCTGGAAAATTTTCTAGATGAATTACCTTTGCAGCATTTTGGACATGTTATATTCCAGCAGGACGGGGCCCCATAGCATCTTAATAGTGAGAAACCACTTAAACCAACGTTTTAACATATGGATTGATAGAATAACTGCATCGATTAACTGGCCAGCTAACAGTCCAGATCTTACTATCAATGGATGCATTTCTATGGGGATATTTAAAAAACCGCATTTACCAAAATCAAATTGAAAATATAGAACATCTAAAGCAACTAATTAGAAACGAAATAAATGAACTAAATTAAAACCATTCAGATTTTGAAAGAGGATCTTTGGATGAACTTCGAGGAACGTTACTAAAATGCATCGAGCAATATTTAAGAACATTAATTTTGATATGATTAGTAGATAATTAGGTAAGTAGTTAGTTTGCTAATATTTCAAAGACCGTTGACTTTGAGTTTATGACTTGTTATATAAAAAATGCTTAGAATTAAATGAAAAAGTATACTTTTTTATTTACCCTGTATACTAATATGTTTGATCAAATACCTATGCAAAAAGTACGGTACTTGCATTTTTTAAAAAATTTTAGTTCCCCAAATAAGCAAGTTAAGGTGGGTGGACATTATGGAAAATCACCCGGTATAAAGAAGAGAAATAAAATATAAGAGCATGGTGGATTGACAATGATACGTTAAGTAGAAGTTTACATATTTTCAATATCAAACGAAACCAACCAATTAATTGATATTTTCCATCGTCAAGAAACAATTTTTAGCCAATGACGTCTACTGAGTGACAGAAAAAATGAGGACGGTCCTGGATATCGATATGCCCTATTCACTATTTACATTTACATTTGGAATTCCCAGGTCTTTTTTATCAGGAATTCAAGGAACAATTGCGATAATAATAATACTGGTTATTAGCGTAAACCATATTATTTTTACGGTATTTTAAATCTAAAATTCGGCACAATAACAACTTTCCTTGGATGTTACGCGAACAAATATTAAACTAGAAATTATTGGAAATCATCCGCCCGAAGGCAAGCTTTATGTTAATCGGTTTTTTGTGCCCACCTTGATTCGACTGTTTCAGATGATTGTTTTTTTTTTAAATATTATTATACTACCGATACGGTGTTCTATAACTGTTATTCATCTGAATGGTATGTGATTGTATGTCAAAAAATGCATTCTAAATACCACCTTGTAGGTGAATGTCAGATACAGGATGATTTCGTGGAATGTCACCAGTTAATACTGATGTCAAATTATTTAAAGCTATTGTACGTATGACCACATTGACCAAAACATTTTAATTAGAGTCAAAAATGGCAGTCAAAAATGTGTTACAATGTTCAACAATCTGATAACATTTTAGCCACATCTGGAATTCCCCAGGAATCACATCGTGGGCCTTTGTAGTTTCTATTATTCACAAATGACTGCAACATAACATGAACAACTATTTTTTTCCTGATAACCTTAGGTAGTTCAAGAAAATTGGCTCTAACAATAACTGTTTGGTAGTTCAACAGCATTTGAAGAAACATACATGATGTAAACACGTAGTATAATTATTTCTAAGTGTAAAGTTTTAACATTTACGCGTAAAAAAATTCTGTCATTTCATTATACCTTCAACATCCAAACAGTAAGGTACAATACAGTTAAGGATATTGGAGTTTTTTCGATGCTTGTTATTTTTCGCTTATATGAACTGCGTGACAAATACATCCTTCATATTGTGGAGAGTTACGATAACGAAAAAGAAATCCGTCTTTTACCATGAAGACTCATAAAGTCCCACTAGACTGCACGAAGTTACGGATAGTTAGTAAACATTATTGCTTAACAAAAATACGACTTTGCGATATTATTTTCATTACAAAATTATGTAATACTGAAAATACTATCTTATTAGAAGCTTCCAAAGAATTTCTTTATAAACATGAAAAACATTGGCCCTAATACTGAACCCTGTGGGGTCCTTTATTAAAAACTAATTAAATTCCGCACTCTTTCTTCAGAATGCTAGAATTAAATCAAGATAATTGAGAAATTTTTCGTGTAATACGGTTCACTTGTTCCCTTCTTACCGACTAAACTCGAAAAATCCGCTTGTAAAGTTTCTCGGAATCGGCGAAATTAATAAACCATAAAGCATAGTAATACATCTATTTACTTACAGCAAAAACCATGCGTGCTATATACTAAATTTGTTCGGCTAGAGCAGAGATTTCGTTCAAAAACCCCCCTCAATGGTTTCGGACTCGGTCTGGTCAGACTTTTTTGCCCGGAGTGGCCTTGGGGTTTTCTCAATTACTAACATGGCTATATAGGCAAGCAAAAATGATACCGACGGGCTGTTCATATAATTTCATTCCGATCAGAGCGTTATTAAGGTAAAATATGAATTTTATTCAAAGGTGTTGCTTCAGGTCGTGGTGCGCTATGTCGTCGTGCGTCTTGCAAGTGGTGCGAGGTGAGTGATTATGATTTCTTCAATATTTCTTCGTAAAAGGACTGAGAAAATTTACATACACGTGCCATGTTTATTGTAAAGAAAGTTGTATCGTAAAATAATAAATTAAATGAAAGTAGAGCCAAGTCTTCGTCAGACTTTTTAAATAATATTTTAACAAGCTTTCGAATCAGCAATATCTGTTAATCAGTTAGCTTTCTGCATTAACGTGGAAATAATGTTTAAAACTTTGAAAATCATAATCAAAAATACAATTTAATTAGGTTGTAAGCTGTTTGTTACGACAAAGTTCAAGAAGTAAGTAGTTTTTATAAAAATTGTTTTATATTTCCCAATTTCATTATCATTAAATTGATCACGAAATTATATTGGTATGAAATTAACATAATACACTGAAAAAAAGTTTTTGGATCAAATGAGTAGATAGTTTTAAAAGGAATTATTTGCAGTATATGTTATTTTATTCTATTCAAATGTATATACTTCCGTCAAACTCTGTGAAATATTTGCTGTAATCTATAATTTTTCTTAGAATTTATATTATTTGTAAATATATATAATTTAATTCAAATCTTTTATAGTTTTGAAATTTAACTTTAGCTACAACATCTCTTACAGTTCATCTTAAACTGCAAACATATTTGTTTCAAAACTACCAGTTCTTTAAAATATATTTATATATCTAAAATTTAGTATTATAATGTAGGAATTATTCAATATACAGGGTGTCCGGAAATTCATGCATCAAAATTTGGTCATAGATTCTTAAGACAAATTTAGGGGACTAGTATTTTTTTATTTTTGCCAACTGGCCCCCTTTTTCGGAGTTACAGCCCCCTGAAGTCCGCCCCTAAGAATTATCTTTTTTTTATATCTCAGAACCCTGTTGTACGAGGATCACTAAATTTGGTACACAGGGGTTTTATGACATTTTTTCGAAGATTGCTTATTACACGAGATATTTGAAGATTTCAGGTTAAAAAATCAACTGGTATATTACAAAATAAAACATCGAAGAGTTACAATGCACATTAATTCTAAAATTAGGCAAATCACATGTTGAAAAACGTAAACGAGCGCATAAATTTGACGAAGTAGGTTCATGTAATTAAAATATCCGGCCGCTGGGTAGTGAATTTTGACTCACACTGTATATTTAAAATTTAGTATTAATGTAGGAATTATTCAATATACAGGGTGTCCGGAAATTCATGCATCAAAATTTGGTCATAGATTCTTAAGACAAATTTAGGGGACTAGTATTTTTTTTTTTTGCCAACTGGCCCCCTCTTTCGGAGTTACAGCCCCCTGAATGCCACCCCTAAGAATAATCTTTTTTTTATATCTCAGAACCCTGTTGTACGAGGATCACTAAATTTGGTACACAGGGGTTTTATGACATGTGGAATCTGATGGTGCAACGTTTTTTGGCGGGGAACCCCCTTAAGACAATTTTTCGTGAGCCCCCTTGTCTTTGGAGCCAAAAAAATTTGGACGCACATTTAAATTTCTTAAAAATTATCAGTCCACTAGAAAGCCATTACATTTAGAAACTTTTTGTCTCTTTATACTTTTTTCGTAAAACGCAATGTTTTCGAGAAAAATTTCAAAATGTGATCGAATGCATATCGTGATTTGCCATTTTCCTCAAAAACATTGCGTTTTTCGAAACTAATATCAAGAGACAAAAAAGTTTCTAAATTCAATGGCTTTCTAGCTTACTAATAATTTTAAAAAAATCAAATTTGCGACCAAATTTTTCTGGTTCCAAAGAGAAGGCGGACCACGAAAAAGTGTCTTAATTCCACATGTCATAAAACCCCTGTGTACCAAATTTAGTGATTCTTGTACATGGTTTTGAGATATAAAAAGACTTCTTAGGGGCGGACTTCAGGGGGCTGTAACTCCGAAAGAGGGGGCCAGTTGGCAAAAAGAAAAAATACGGGTCCCCTAAATTTGTCTTAAGAATCTATGACCAAATTTTGATGCATGAATTTCCGGACACCCTGTATTATAATCAAACTTATGTTTATGTTATGTAAGTAGCACGATAGATGAAGCCACTTACGGTCTGTGCATATCACACATATCATTGTGTATCATTGTAAAAATAATATGTGGTTTCAGCTTGAAGTCATCTATGCTTTCTACAATTCGCTCTCGTAAATGTTGCTCATTTAATATTTGAATCTTATAAACGAAATCTTCCATAATCCCCACGAAACAAAAGTCCATCGGACTGAGGTCGGGAGAACGACTTGGCTAACCTTATCCTCTGCCAATCCAGGTGCTAGGAAAGAGTTTATTTAAACGATTTCGTACATTTTGATCACAATGCAAAGGTAGTACCGTCAGGCTGAAACGTACTTTGTCGAACCACAACCATCAAAAGCAACTGGGAAATTGTTTTTTAAAAATATATATAAATTCCTGTACATTTGATACCTAGATGTGGCAAGAAAGTCGTGCCTAAGAAAATTGTCAACAGTTTCCATCCTTACATTGACTTTAAAATAAATTTGACGGTGTGTGTCTATGACCGCTGCTGGATTTTCATCCGCCCATAAAGTGGGTGTTATGAATTTTAGTCACTCCTTTACACGTGAACGTTGCGGAAAATAAAATATGTTAATTAAATTTTATATAAAGACCACTGTTGTTTTCTTAGCATTTCCAGTTGGAAAAAAATGGTCTTGATGCGAAATGCTGAGGTAGAGTTGCCTGTATTCTTCTCAGGTGGTGAGGGTAAAAAAATTGTTCTTCTAGAACTCGATGCACTTCAATATAATTAATATCTACGTTCTTCGTTATTCCCCACTTGGGTAACTAAGGTTCCACCCTGAGCTTTCCTGTTTTTCTTAAACAAAGTCTGTTTGGGTGATATCGATTTAGACATGTATGTTTCTATGTAACGTCTAGCTGCTAACACATATTTTCTTAAACCTAAGCATTATTGGTTTAAAACATTATAATATTACTATGAGTTTGCGTATTTGTCATTTCAGAAATTGGTAACAATGCTATTTGCTGTTTTTTTTAACTTTTCAAGATTAATAACTTGCTTCAATAATCTTACTATTAAAGCTATGAATTAATCATTATTTTGTCTCAATTCTTTGTCTAATGTTTAAGTGACATAAATAATAATATTTAAGAAATCCTGCAATTTAATGTTTTGGCGTGATAAGTGTTATACGTAAACATATTCGCTTTTGTAGAACAATTCTAAATTCCTGCTCTGCGTCATGTTATCTCTCGTCAAACTAGGCCATTTATTGTTTTAATTTTACCACATTTTCCGACGTTGGTCACATTAGATATAAAGGACAGAATTAAAAACGTATGGACAACCAATAAATTCACGGTGTGTAGTACAAAATATTAAGGTGCCCTATCGAGTTCTGTTCAAGAAATAGACTATTTTGAACAGGTAAGTGAAAATGGAGAGAAAAAAAAAGACTTGGTATTTTTTTGCAAATCGTATGCATAGGTTCTCAGTAGGAGAAAACGAAGAAAATTGAATTTCGTCAACCACAAAGCTATCTTATAATGAATCGGAAAATGCGTTTCAAACTAATTCTATGTACTTTTAGTCGTAGAATCCGAATCTGCAATAAAAAATAATATATTTCCTCCGAGGGAATGATTAAATGTTAATTACAGACATTTTTTCGAAGATTGCTTATTTCACGAGATATTTGAAGATTTCAGGTTAAAAAAATCAACTCGTATATTACAAAATGAAACATCGAAGAGTTACAATGCACATTAATTCTAAAATTAGGCAAATCACATGTTGAAAAACGTAAACGAGCGCATAAAGTTGACAAAGCAGGTTCATGTAATTAAAAGCACAGGAAGGTCAATGACGTTAGTTAATAATTTATATAAATACAGAACACTATAAAATTTAAGAAGCAGCGACAACTCAGATAAGCTAAATCCTGACAACAATACATCATTAGGAAATTTAAGCGTTGGATAGATTACATCATTATTATAACCATAAATATTAGGCTAAACGCCTCCGAGGCTTTGCAACATTTTTTACATGAGATTCATACCACGGGGGTTCAAACAACGGAAGCGTATTCAAGCTTCAACTTGGCAAAAGCTTTATATAAAAGAATAAGGGTATTATGCCCTTCGAAATTATGACTATTAGGTTTAATAAAACCTATTTATTAGCTCTGGGCATAATGTTGTCAATTTGTTGATTTGAAACTGACAATTTAGTCGAAAAAGTACCACAAAATCTTCAAATTGTGTAACTGCATTAATATAACTATCTGGTTATTTAATGCATAATGCAAACTTTACGTAACTCAGATTTCCAATGAATACAATTAGGCCAAGCAAATAAAATTTTTACTCGAAAAAAGTCCTATCCGCGAGATTATTGTAAAATTGTCCAAAGGAACATAATACAAGACATCTCTCATCTCATGAGTCAAAAAATTTTATTAGCTAACTTTTCTATTTAAACAAATAAGTAAGGAAAACAGTTTTTTCACTTTGTGGGGAAAACCATCAATTTTAGCGAAAAGTGACTCACAGACAGCTTGTAGGGAATAAAATTATCTACAAAATGAGACTTGTTAAATTAAAATCGGTTAATAAACAAAAAAGTTATTGCAAAAAAACAAGAAAAGTGCCCATTT